>NW_017100111.1:373528-437453 GCF_001412225.1 Nicrophorus vespilloides | reverse complement strand
AAATGGTTTGTCAATTTGTGTCAAAATGGCCTAAAATAGTTATTTAAAAAAATGCTTCTTGAAATAAAAACCACATAACTTCAAAAGTATCTTAAGTATATACACAAAAACAGACAAACCATATATGCCACGTGTGCATGACACACATCTCGCACGCTTCACGTCCCCATTTCACAACTATACTAGTTATAATAATTATAAGGGAAGCGTACATCATTATCAATTTTGTTTTATTATCCCATTTCTGGGCGATCGCATCCGCAAATGAATCTTCCGGATAAGAGAGATAGATCTTGACGGACAGATGTGTCCTGCAGGCGCGATTATACACGCTCCGCGAACGAATTATTGTGCACGCGGGAGGGTGGATTACGCTCCGCTCCTCCTTCGTGAATCCCATCCAAGGATAAGAAGGGCAGCGAATGGGAAGAGGATGATGATGATGATGGAAAAAAAGGGCGCTCGCGCGTGTGTTCCGGACACGATAGCAGGATTACCGACGATTTGCATTCATGACGCGATACAAGATTGCTGCTGCAGACCGCAAATACTCCTCTCCTCGTGAATTTCCATCACTCCAAACGAAATAATTCCTCATTCTACAATACAAAACGCAATTTTACAGCTGGATTACTAAATCGCGAGTATTCAATTGAGTAAATACATAAAATGCAGAGCGTTTAAGAAGTTATTGAATGTTACAAATTTATTACATTATAAATTGATAGTTGAATTGATAACAATAATACAATACGTTACCAAAACAAACGTATGTGCTAAGACAAAATTCGCAATCAAATTGCCAACCAAATATTTCAACATAGGACGAAATAACGATTTCGTTGGAATTAGCTGCGATCATCGTTCTCAGGGAAGAGAGAGAGAGAGCGGATGGAGAAAGGAAAGGGGGTCATCCCCTTGCATATTAGGTTTTATTTGGTGGCTCTGGGGGTTGTCAGTCAGTCAGCCCGAACAGCGTCAGCCGTTTTCGAGATAATGCTGAGAGGAGCACAATATGACTCGCAACTACTGCAGAATAATATTTCCATTAATTTTCATTAGAGCTCCAAAACTCGCAGCTCCTCCACTCCAGATAACAATCAACTTTTATTTACACACTTATACATCATCCACGCTTCGCCGTTCGTTCTCGCGCTTTTCAAACCATTCGCCAAGGCCGAATCATTCCATTCATTCCAATTTTTTTCTTTCCGCTTGTTCCGAACCTAGAAGGTGCCTTAAATTGCAATCAGTCGCGCAACATCCCCGTGGGATATTATTCCCCATTATTTGGTCTGTCTGAAGATAAAGGGATGTTATTGCACGCCCCAGGATAACATGCTTAACATGTCTTCTCAGCTAGCTGATTCAGCTCTCAGCGAGGGTTCGTATTCAGCGCGCGTAGCGCACTTAACGGAAGAATTAAGAAGGGTGGGCCTTTTTTTATTTATTTATTTACTTCCTCTGTCCACCCGCTCGAGTTTCGGACCTAATTTCATTATCCCCCCTGTGACGAGTGTGCGAGTCTGATTTCAACGACGATCATTAGAATTCGCTGCGTAACAGTTCTTCGAATCGAATAAGGCATTAATATTCCAACTGTGACCGCCCCTCAGGGCCGCAATCCTCAAACCCTATTCCCTTCCCTACGATTCAGTTGCGTAATTTTAAACACACGCTAAATATAATCACTCGCTCTGTTGTATTATTGGTTTCTTTGAAGTCTCCTCCTCCGAAAAAAACCCCTGAGGCAACAGCAGAAACGGAATCAAACATCTCGATATTGCCTCCTTTCATCCAAGAGCCACGAGGACAAATATTCATAGATGTTAAATCGGACGGTTTCTTTTTTTTGCAACAAAAGAGAAAACAAACTTTTCTTATTATTCGCTTCCGTTTAACAAAAAAATCGGAAGAGAAGCATAAAAGACACAACAGAGCCGGTAAAGTTTTACCAATAACCTCAGAGAAACTTCGCCGTTCGCATCTTACATATCTTATTGATTCCAGTCTTCGCTTCACCAAAAAAAAAAATAGAAAAATTTTTTTTTGCTTCTTCTTTGCGAACATCGTCTCTCTCACGCTTTCTTTTATTAATATATTTTCCGATCCTGGCGAGGCCTTAATCGTGTTATATACAACATATATTCCCTTCCGTTCCCCGGGCTTTTATTATATTGGAAAACTTTGATTTAGTTTCTTTCCGCTCTCCTTCCAACAATTTTGGTTTAATAATTTTTTTAGCGTAAAAAAATGATTTTCCACTTAAATATCGACAGGAGAATTTACCTTTCGGATAGAAAACAACTTTTCGTATATTTACGCGTAAGAAACTGTTTGTAACTGGACTAAACGAGAACTTCGTTTTCTTGAAAGTGAATTACAGTGTATACAACGACAAACCCAATTACAGCCAAATGGATAAAATCACAGCAATAATTGAATACTAGTTGCATTCCCTAAATATTCAAGTTTCATATGCGTCTTTTGGATCCATTCAATCTTTTATAGTGTCTAGAAAATCACTAAAATGTGAAAATACTGCTTTTTCAAGCATTCATTTTTTATTAGATCATTTTCAACGTACATGGATAATACCGCAGCAATAATTGAATACTAGTTGCATTCCTTAAATATTCAAGTTTTATATGCATATTTTGTATCCATTCCATCTATAATAGTTTCTGAGAAAATCATTAAAATGTGAAGGCATTTTCAAGCGTTATTTTTTCCATACTTCATTTTTTGAAAGTGATTTACCAGCCAAATAGATGAAACCACAGCAATAATTGAATGCACGTCGTATTTCCCCAAATATTCAAGTTTCTTATGCATCTTTTGGATTCATTTTATCTAACTTCTGAGAAAATCACTAAAATCTGGTGCAATGATTTATTAATACGAGTAATTATATAAACTGGTACGATTTAAACAGAGCAATAAAAAGGTAATCTGCACATTAAATAAATAGTCTAAGTAAAGTGTTCGTGATTCATGTGATTACGAAGAGGGGAATATTCGAAGCTTAATGGAATAGAATAGTCTGAGTATCTGCTTCGCATTTCCTCGTAATTATTATGGAATATATTTAGAAAACGTAAAGTAAATTCGAAATCTCTGGTAAATACTGCATGCATATGGGTCTGATACTGCCGTTTTATAAAAGATTTGTAATCCCGCAACATGCCTGGAACAATGTCGGCGTACAAGCATAAAGAGAAGCGAGAGAGAGAGTAATTCCGAGGGTTTTCGCAGGTGGGATTGATTCAGTCGGTTTAATAATTAACTACATCTCTCGTCGGAGGGAGAAAACGTGGGTGTCTAGCAAATACACCCACCACTCACAAAACCAACCCTCCTTCAACGAAACTCTATGAATTATTCGAGCCGGTATTGCGTGTGCTGCAAATATGCGCACGCCTCTGCGATACTTCCGGGTATACCGGATATATAGATGTAATACACACAAGATCGTAGACTTCAGACGATGTCCAATTAATATGCATATTGTATGCAAAGGTGGCTGCGAGTGTCGCGTGAATAATAAACAAACAAACACCTTCGGGGATAATACGCCTTGATCCGAAACAAAACGACGAATTCGAAGCAAAAACAAAGGTGATGATGAACAATGTAATTAACTGCTGCATCGTAAGCAAAGCCAAAGAAGATGATCATTATTATGCAGTCAGCAAAGACAAAAAAAACTAATTGGAAGTAAACTAATTTAAACCTATAACGTTCTAATTTTCATAATTTACAAAAGTTATTATGCAGATACTTCGCATAGTGCGTATTCGATTAGTCGCTTTAGTCCGGTTTGAATATTTCAAAACAAACTAAAGTGCGTACCTATATCATTCAAATTGTGTTTGAGCTTTTTGGAAATTGATGTGAAAAATGTATTTCGAATGTGTAAATTTAAGTGGCTGCGCATATTCTGTTTGATGCGCGGCTGTTGGTTATCTTTTGGGATTTAGAAGCGAGTCTCAAGTATCAGTTCGTTAGGATTTAACTTCTAATTACACTTCATTACTGCACTACTACAGCTAAGCGCGGAAGCGCTAAAGTTTAATGAAGTGCGTTTTCCAACAATATTTCCGAATAAGATAAATTTGATGTAGTTAAAAACTTTGCTCCTGCAGATTTTGTCCTTTTTTTCCTTGTTCTCTCTACTAGTTGGAAACATTAGTTAAATAATCTTTTACCCAATTAATATTAGTAATAAGTATTCATTAATTAAGTACGTAATAGCAAATGTATTTACGATATTTTTATTTTACACTTTTTTTTGCACGATACACGAGAAAATTGAAATAAATGTTTCATGCGACAAACTGTAGCGACCATTTTCATCCGCCCCAGTTTTTTTTTCACTCTCATTTCTCTTGCGCAATAAAATATAAATGGTATTTGTTTCACTGATGGTGTAGAGAAAGTAAAAGGTGAATTTCGCAACGAAAATGTACACAGCCGCACACAAACATCTCGGACATTAAAGCTTCCGATAGCCTGGTATACCTTATAGAGAGAGACCAAAGGCAGTGTCAAGTTGAAGCTACGAGATTTCACGGAATTACAAATGATATAAGCATTGCGACCCCGTGGATAGACGACGGCACAATATACAGATGATTTGCTACCAGCACGTTATATTCCCTAAATATCTAGCTTTCATATGAATATTTCCTATCTATTCAATCTATTATAATTTAGGAGAAAATCAATAACATGTGAAAACACTTTTCAAACGTTATTTTTTCATTACTTCATTTTTAAACTCGAATTACAGCCAAAATGGATACAACCATAATAATGTATGAATACTTGCTATATTCCCCAAACAACTAGCTTTCAAATGCATCAATTCTATTTATTATACTTTATGAGAAAATCAATAAAATGTGAGAACACTCCTTTTTTTCGAGCGATAATTTTTTATTACCTCATTTTTATACCTCATGGATATACAGCCAAATGGATAAAACCATAGCAAGGTATGAATACTTGCTACATTTCCCAATTATCCAACTTGCATATGCATCTTAAAAATTCAATCTATCTATTATAGTTTTGAGAAAATCTGAAGACACATTTTATAGATTAATTACGAAATCGAAATGTATATGGAAACGAAATGTATATGGAAACACATAGAAATTCACGTGTTTGCGAAACGGACAACAAATTCGATCGGCTTACGAGTCGGAATCGGCACTTCAGTTAGGGGTGGCGTCGCACATAAAACTTGCCCGCCCTGAAACTATACGGATTAGCGGTTAAATCCGCAATTCGGCAGCATTAACATAAAACTGACATTAGTCCGGATGGCGGAGAGACTAGTAGTAGTGCGCAAAGATTATCGTCCCCGACAATTATGGCCCGATCCCCTTGAATAATTACAATGGACATTAATAACATTTCATTTCGATTGAGAGAGAAGGAGAAAGAACTTTGCAAATTGGGGGGAGGATACAAGTGCGCATTCAATTACGGACACCGCATCTAATCCTGAATAACTGATTCTTTCTCCATTGAAATTCTTTCCGCATTAATTCCGTGTGCTGGGTGGGGTGGTAGGAAATTGATAATTTCAATTCTGAAGGACGTTTGAGTTAAGGGAGGGTTTGGTAAACGCGAAATCCGAATCAATCATACGAAACGAAGTGCAGGACTCGAAAGAAGTGTACAGAAATAAAGAAAAGTAGAAAATGCAACATGAAATATGATTCATCCTGGACATACTTTCTAAAAACACATAAAACTTCGAGACCAATTAAACGCGATCTGTGTAACCCGCACGCAACGGTAAACTAAATCACATCACATGCTAGAGCTTAAGAAATGTTAAATTTTCGAATTTGACTGCTGTCAAGTCAATGACAGCTGTCACCTTGTGCTAAATGCATCAATTATAAACAAAACAATAATTAAGGTGAATGAATATTGATAGCAACTATGAAAATACAAAAAAAAAAAAATGAAAATGATGCGTCACTTGTTAATGGACTAATATATTTAAATATAAACTGTAACCACGAGAATATTCGTGTTATTTTATGCGTTTCTAAATCTATTTTCTTGCGGACAATATTTGACAGCAGTCACCTTGTGCTAAATGCATCAATTATAAACAAAACAATAATTTAGGTGAATGAATATTGATAGCAACTAAGAAAATACTGAAAAAAAAAATGAAAATGATGCGTCAGTTTTGACATCTGTCAAATTACGAACTGTCACTTGTTAATGGACTAATATATTTAAATATAAACTGTAACCACGAGAATATTCCTGTTTTTCTACATACAAAAAAGTGTATGTTAATTTGTGTAAACTATAAATGTTACTTGACAATAATATCAGTTCAAAAACAATAAATTAAGCAAATAAAAATTGATTTATTACATAACTAAAAATACGCATCGTTTTTATGCGTCAAATTGACATTTGTCAAACTCTCAACTGTCTCTTAGGTTAATTTTAAAATATAAATTCTAACCATTAAAACAGATAATATACGTGTTTTTATGTAAAAAAAACAATATTAGTTAGCGCGAAAATTGTGTATTGTGTATGAAACAAAAATGAAAATTGGTTCATTGTAACTAAACATTTTCATGGGTCAGTTTGACATCTGTCAAATTTCCAACTGTCATTTGGTAACCCTTAGAAAAGTTTACAAAATACATTACTGAAAATAGTAAATTAGTAAATAAATAAAATAACATTAAATTTTATATTTATATTAATATTAATATATTTAATTAAAGTTCTGTTGTTACTTCTAATTTTCAAATTTAATATTATACCATAATATCGTGATCCCATTGTATATAAAAATTGTATGCGTATTGAAGATAACCCGGAACGAAATCTACATCAGCTTTAATTAAAATTGCTTTCATTCAATAGTAGTAGCTTTGCACTCGGAATTATTATATGAAAACCGAAAGATGAACTAATTAGATTTCCGTATTTAAACGTGTACAATTCGCTTTTTTGTGTGTGTGCGTTTGTTGCTATTATGATTGCATGCGGAACTCCGAGTACGGTTGAACCGGAAATGCTGCAACAATCCGGTTGTGTGGGCTGGAGGGGTGAGGGTAGAAGTAGACGGTTGTGGCGGTTGCGTTCGCTGCCCGAGTGCATAATTAATATTAATTTAGCATTGTTCCCGTCTCCGCTTGATACCGGAGGAACAATGAAGCAATATGTATCTATAATGCAGAACGGCGGTCGGCTGATGCCATTGTTTATATATATTACGAAGAAGAACCGAGATTTCTATATACTATATACTTTATCTCATCCACTCACCCTTTTTACGTATGCTTTCGTTCCATTTTTAACGCGCTTCATTTTCAGCCGTTTCAAATAAAATTCACGTTTTCAATTACAATAAAGTTTTATACAAACTTGGGGGCGAGTCTATCTCTCTCTCTCTATTCTCCGGTCTTTAATGCACTCGTTTGGTTTTACAGCCCGGGAATCGTTCGTTGGCTTACCTGCAACAGCGGAGAAGAAATTAAATTAGAAATGAAGGAGAAAAAAAAGACAAAGAAAAAAAAACGATAAAAAGATACAGTCTTAACAATGGTACAATTAGCGATCGATTTTCGGGACAATTAGAGCTTCTCCGGTTGCGGAAATTGATATTCATAGCATCGGGTATGGCGGCAGGAGTTCCCAAACTTTTTCGGTTTAGGGTGTCCTTAGTACATCAGATTTATTCCGCTACGCATCAAATCAAAACAATAGCAAACTCATAGCGAACTTTACGTTAGCACTAGTTTTTCTTCGATTTTCGCGGCGCCCCGTTAACACCGTTGAAGCGGGCACAGTTTGGGTACCCCTGAGTTATGATGCTGGGCATCGCCGTTTTGGCATCGATCCCAAACCAAACCATGGTAACAAGCGATTTATTGTAATTATTATTAATTACGCAATTACGCGCTACATCTGATTTAATGAACAGGGAGAGGAGCCGAATCTGGCGCGGCTCAGCAAATAACTATCGATGTAATTAAATGGACTACTACTATTCCTACTCCTACTCCTGCTCTTCCCTCAATGACAGAATCTAATTTCGCGTACGCGAGTCAATGTGTGTGTGCACGCGAATGCACGTAATGACCGTTCAAATTACGCTAAAATGTTCCACAAAAGTAGACGAGTCTGATGTTATTCCGCATAGACCATCTGCGCTATTGAGTTTCATTTAAATTTACCCGCCGTTACTAAATGAAACCGACAGGAAGTCGACAATACTTAGAAATATGACAGTACCATCTGTTGGAAAGCCTGAATATTTAACTTTAATTGTCATGTGTGCTGTATAGTTATTGAAAAATTAGGAGATTTGTAAAGATACTTGATTTACCTAGTCTTAAAAAACGTTTTCATCTTTGTAAATTACATAAAATTTGCAATAGTTACAAATATAACAGATGGCACATTGGGAAACCTAATTAGCTATAATTTGCGTATTAATTCATAATTGTGTCGTGTATAGTTATTGAGAAAATTGATGATTTGTAAAGATACTTGATTTTCTTATTAAAAGTTTTCTTTTTTTTAATTTAGCCTAAACATTTATCTTTAGTTTTCGTGTTCTATCATAACTGTGCCTTGTATAGTTAATAAGATGATAAAAAAAATATATATTTTATAAAAACTTCGTTATTTAATACGATAAATTCGATAAATGAACTTATTTTATATAATTATATCAAGATCAAACCCTTCTCCAACAACGATAACATGATTATTTTCAAAAAGTTCAAAATTTATGTTGTTTTGGTTTTACATATTTGTATCGTGTTTACAATCATATCTAATACGTTTAATCCAGTAAAACCATTACCACGACCGACTTTGAACAGGAATTCCTTATAAGCCGTTCGACAAGCAGAAAACACGAAATCAAATAACCGATTTTTCCTACGTTTTCCCCCTCGCACCAAAAAAAAAAGATGCCATGTGTTCAAATATCCCCAATATATATATATATATATACATACACATAGTCTTATGTGCTTTATTCAAATACGATTACGAATGCATAAGGTCGTCCAACGTCGATAAATTCTAGGGGACGGAAGGAATTTAATTTTCCTAATGCCCCCAAGTTAAATTCGGGATTAACGCTCCACCAAATACTTTCATTCATACGTACGTACGTACGTACGTATGTATGTATGCATGCACGCGAGATTCGGGTCGTCCGCATTAATAAAACCGGTAATTAATTCCATAAATTTCCACCCATTGTTCAACCAAAAATCCAACGAGATGATGAATACACTCCGGATTTAGAAACCCGATTAAACTTATAATGAAATACCGTATCAATATATATACAGTCAACCCTCCTATAACGCGGTACTCTCAGAACTCGGTTTCCATATAACGCGGAGCTGAAATTGCGACAGCCCTCCTATAACGCGCTACTCTTACAGCGCGGTTTCCGTTCAACAGCATCCCATAAGATCCTTCCGCGCAGCCTATGATTGACTCTAGTCATCGGCTTGCGCGGAAATTAAACCATCAACGCTTAATTCGTGTTGAAAACCTCTTTTACCTCAAATGGTTCAAGCAATACAAGATGATTCTACAATTTCACTCCCAGTTACAGAAATAGTAAACATTGTTTCTCGTTTAAGCGATGAAGAATTTGCAGTAAACCATCAGGATGTAAGAGAACTAGTACTCGGGGAAGAAACTTTAGATGAGGAAGAACTGATGGAATTAATAATGATGCATCCACCTCAAATGCATTGGTAAACAAAAATAAGGAAAACGAATGGGTGCCAAATCTCAATTTACAAAATGTGAAAAAGGGCTAAATTTGGCTAAAGAATTAGAACTTCATTTCATTCAAACTGATCGTTCAACGGTGCGCAGCGCAAAGTTTAAAAGAGAGTTAAGAAATTGCTTAGCTCCCTATAGAGAGGTTTTAGTGGAGTTAGAAAAAGCTACAATCTAAAACCAATGTGAAGATGAACTAAGCGATGAAGACATTTTGCCCATTAAAAGAAGACGAGTTAGGCGACTCATATCTGATAGCGAGAATGAGTGTTGAAAGATTACATAATTTTACAAAAGTCTTCATTGTTTTTGTTGAAAAACAGTCTTTTAGTTTAGTTCTTGTTTCATTTTTTTTTTCAATCCTTATATGAACTCTTCAATTCAATTCAATAAAAATAATTTATAATTTATCTTGTCTTTTGTATTTATTGGTCTCCATATAACGCGGTACGAATGATGTGATTTGTACTAATTCCGAGTTTCTTATAGCGCAGTTTCCATAGAACACGCTACGAATTAGCCTGGTTTCTACCGTTACATCCGAGTTTCTTATACTCACTCACTCACCGCGTTATAGGAGTGTTGACTGTATATGGTTTAATTTACAAAATTAAAAGTGCATGGTACTTATACAAGAACTCTTCCACCAAGTTTGAGCTAGTTTCCTCCATAGGTATAGAATCTAGAAAGTCGTGGAAAATGCCATCATCAGGTCTGAAGATAAAAATAATATTTTAAAACATTTTTTTATTAATTATATTTAAAATTACATTTTTTGACTAAATTTCAATTAAGCAAAATAAAATGTTTTCGTTATCCTTCTGATATTTTTGCATTATTCCCATTCTCCAAATGGAATTTGCTTTATTCTCTAAAAAAAAAATAACAAATTTCACAAAACAAAAATATCAACGTTTATGACACTTGTATTGTAAAATAGAATACAAAATAATCATATTTTTTTTGCACTATTATTTAAAACTGGACCGGTTTACGCGCTTATTTTTATTTTGTTGTTGCTGCCGTTTGTATTTGATACGCGAAAAGCATTCGCATGAAAATTTATTTCTGCAATTTCGTCCGTTGGTCGTAAATACATTAAACTCGGACGTCCTCCGTTGTCCAATATGCATGCGCGCACGCCGTTTATATGCATTACTTCCATTAGAATATCCAATATCCGGGGTTTTCGGTTCGTGTCGCTTAATCATAATATGTAATTTGCATTTCGGTGTGGGTATATCAGGGTTCAATTAGAACATAGATAATAATTATTATTATTAATACAAACTTATTCAATTCTCGATTACTACAAACGACACAATTATCAATGAGCACTCTAATTAAAGATAAATGTTTAGGCTTTTAAACTTGCTAACTGCTACAGGCCCAATTTAACTGCAATTTTTCAAAACGCTGCATTTTTTTTATTTGAAATTGGATTTTATTGAACCATAAGCAAAAAATGTTTGAAAACTATTAAATTTTTCGAATTCATTTAAAATTTTCTATTTTACCGCTTCTAGCCAGAAATATGGCTCTGAGTTGGTCGACAAGCAAGTCACACGCTGCATGAAAGTGAACCTGCAGAATCTTCCTCCATTCACAAAGAAAGGCTTTCTTGAGCACATCAATACTCAGGTATTTTTTAGTACTGACATTGGATTGTAAAATGCCCCATACCAAGAAGTCGTGGGGACCACTGTGTGTTCTCTCTGCCATTGTTGGTTTTCGCGTTTTTTGTGTGATGGTGCAGAATCTTTTTGAAACGTCCACTCTTTCTAACTGAAATGTTTGGTTACCCACGGCTTCAGAGCAACTTTCAAAACTTTTTCGTCATAGACATTCGCATTAACCTTGACACCACAGTCCAGAAACATCATCGAAGAGCGACTATCGACCGTCACAGCCTCCCGAACTACCACAAACTGTAGTGTTTGACTTCTTGTGGCCATTCGAATGTCAAAATTTTCGTTTGACCTCTCTTCTAAGTAAATTCGATCATTTTGTTTATTTACGAATTTCTCAATTGGGAAATTGTTCTCATCAGAGAAGACGATATATGGCAATTGGCCGCGTTCGTGCAATCGCAACAGCACCTTCGCTCTATCGAGCCTAGTTTGGTGAGATCTTGTCCTTTTTGGAACATGTAAAGCTTTACTTTGAGTTCGTTTTTGAGTAATCATTGCATAGTTATTTTCGATATATTCAGCTGATTAGCTATTTATCTTCCACTTCGTCACGAATTTCATTCAATTTGAACCTTAACCAGTTCAGCCACTACTAGCTTCGTTATAACATGTTAAGGTTCGAGACACAAAAGATTTATTCACATTGAGGTGTTCAACGGCTCTAAAAATAGCCATATTTTTGTTTCCAAAAAACTGATATTCAAATGCTTCCGCAGGCTTGTAAAAGATTAAATCAACTATCATTAGGCGAAATATGGACACAGCATTGCCATCGGTTCGAAAGTTATAGCAGTTTCACGTTGGTTGCAGTTCAATTGGGCCACCCTGTATTACCGATTTCATGTAATTCAAATTTAAAAAAACGTTTTTTTAAAGCCTTTGTCTTTACAAATCATTCATTTTCTGGGTAACCATACATGGCTTTATAACCTGCCATTCGTAAAATTTGTAAGTTTTGTATAAAAAAAAACTGTAATTAAATAAATGTATAGTAATCCTTGTTCTAACACTAATTGCATTAACCCATCAGCAGGAAAAGCGAAGAGTGTGTGAAAAACAGTACAAAATAAAAAGGAATTCATCCGGTTCATATATGTAACCAGTTGGTATTAAGTTCATAATGCGGTTGTGTAATATATTCTGTCTGCGCTCTTCCCCTGAGCGTCGTTCCAGCAAAATAATATATATAGTAAAAAAAACAGAGTAGGCAAACACCCTGCACAATGCCCTTCATTTGTACCGTGCAAAACATTCAGACTTCATTTCGCATATGTATATACAAAGAAAAATAAAAGGGAAAAATTCTCTGCACCATTTCCATATCAATTATATTTCAGTGTGCATTCAGATACATATAAAGGGACGAAACGCAATAGAATGTGTACGTGAAATATCATTTCATTCAGCAGTGAATTATTATTAATAATGATGAAAGTAATTTTGATGGTGACCTGAATTTGATGGTGACCCGCTTTTTATTTCCCCTAAACAAATCTGCAACTCGCTCAATGCGTTTTAAATCTAGTTAGCGGCGAATGAATTAAAGGCGAGGGGAACTCCCCGAAATGCACCAACCAATTCCCAGAAATGCAATCACGCAATCGATAGGCCAGTTTAATGCGCATCGACGACCATTCCGATAGTTTTACCTTAACCATAATTAACCCTTTCGGATCAGAATATGTAATGCGTTCTATTTTTATAACTGAATACCGATTTTCAGCGTAAAATACTAGATGTAAATTTGAATCTTTTCGTATCTGAATGACGGTTATTATTGTGAAGTCCAAGGTGTAAAAATTGGGCGGATATATTCGCCGATCTTGCGCAAAATGTTACATTTATTTACATACAAATATTTCATGAGGTTTATATTTAGTTAAAAGTAGAAATACTATAATTATGTAAATATTTTTTAATTTTCTTTGAAAATCCGTAGATTTTTCGCTTTTAATTAACTAACATATTTAATTTGTTTTTCACATTTCTTCTACACGGTAATTCAAAATAATCTGGGATTGTTTCTTCATCCTTCCTAACTTGTAAATATCTATCCAAGTTGCATCTAAATAAAGAGTATCATATAATTTGATTTACTTTCGTATTTCATAACGTACTTGATTAGTCCGGATTCAAACAGTGCGTTGTTCCTCACTATTCGAGTATTTTAAATACAGATATTTTATATGATAAATAATAAAATAGTAATGAAACGAAATAATAAATTTGGAGCAAGGACAGACATTTAAATTGCCGTCCGTCCAATTTCGCTCAATTCTTCAAGACCTAACTAGACAAGACATTGACAAATGTTAAATGACAACAACGAAATGTAAAATTTGTGTGTTTTCATTTAATATTTATACAAAAATGATCTTTTCTGTTTACTCTATACAATCAAGTCCCTTCTTGTGCGATTTATTCTTTTGTATGTATTTAATTCCTCGATTAGTCCAGTTTCAAACATCGAAATTATCCGAACTATGCGAAGTATTCCTGTACTAAATGTTCCGTTCATTAATATATTAAGATTTGAATTGTTTGAATAGTTTTGCTCATAAGTTTTGTGTGTTAATTATAGTAATCCATGCAGATATAGTGCACTATATATTTCAGTTTGCAGAAGAAGGAGAATCAAATGCGTTTTCCATGTTTCCTCCTCGGGCCAAGAATACCACTTAGGAAAAAATTGCCATTGTGCATATGATATATGGAGCATTGCGGAGGTAAGAGCTGGTTTTGGCAAACACACAAGGATACAAACGGAATTATTAAAGCACATATGCAAGTAAGATGATTAAAAAGCGATCCTCGTTGGATGGTTTAGTTCCAGTCCATCAGGTCCCGTTCGCTTGGCCGGAATCCTTTCTTCCACTTAGCGATCAAATTAAAAGGGATCTCCCCTACTCTAGTATTCTCGTTTTTTTTTTTATTTAAGGCAAGCACAGATTTGATTACTTTCCTGCAATATTCCTGCGTTCGTTAGTAAAGAAGAGAGGACATGCATATTCAGCAGGTCTCCTCTCTTCCGTGGATCGTAAACAAATCAATTTTGAAGTAAGGGAAGAAGGAATGGAAAGTTTAAGTGAGAGACACGCAGTTCCACTCCGCGTTCCCTTCTTCTGTAATTGTAAACCGACATCGCTAGTGTATGCATATAACTACTGACAGTTACTGTCATTTCGGTGTACGACACGAGAATGCACCGAAACTTGATCCCCGGCTCTTGTAATCAGATACGGAATTTCCATATATGAATATTCAGGCGTTTATGCGTTCGCTGTAGTGTACATCGCATGTAAGACAACCTGCATGTGTGTGATACCAGCCTACATACACTTCCTTGATAGTTTTCTGCGGATGCGAAGGGTGTGCACTCACCCTCTTGCCCCACAACGATGCGCACAAAGCGCAAGTTCAATTTGTATAATGGATTCAATACATTTCGATTATTAGCTTTTGGAAAAAATCCATCGACTTGCTCCTCATCCAAATCCACTTCCACTTCAACATACTCCAATAACGTACTCAACTTTATCACTATGGGTCCACCCCATAGTCCCTAAGGAGTTCACGTTTTTAAATGTTATTAATTATAATAATAGTTTTAATAAATATAATACTAATTTGTGCAATTATGCGAAAGTAATGATGAAATCTATAAATATTTTCTTCGTCAGTTGACAAAACTATAGCATCAAAATTGATTGAATCAAGAAAGCATAGATTTTTGACGTACGCTGTCAGAATCTATAGAACTAACGTCAAAGATTCACAACTTCAACTTGACGTTTCCGTCTGAAAAAGTGTATTGACGCCTCGCTTAAAACTAAGATTCGATGATTGCGTTTCCACAGTGATCAAGCATACAATTTTGCACAAGCAAGTGTACAAAATTGTGCGGATATATCCGCCGATAATGGGCAAATAGTTAATATGTACATCCAAATATTTCGTCAAGTTTACATTTAGAAAACAGTAGAATTACTATAATTATGCCAATATTTGTCCTTGAAAATCAGTAGATTTTTAACTTTGATTTTGTCGTAATGATTTACTATCATATATAATTATTTTTCACATTTCTTCTACAGAAAATTCAAAGTAACTTGGGCTGTTTTTTTCAAACTGTTCATCCTTCCAAACTTGCATCTACATAAACAGTATCAAAGTTGGCGTAGGTAGTTTTTTGGGTCATATTAGTTCAATTTCTATGGAAATACATAAAACTCGAGTCCACTTTTATTTTCGCTCATCAATTTATGTATTTTTTTCTGTTAATCTCATTGATTTATCCAACTAGGTCGTCCTCCTCTTCCGACGTCGGATATTGATATAACCGTAAACCGTAAGCACGTACTTGATAAGGAAATGGCGCACATTGAGGAGAAGAGCACTAAGGGATTGATTTCCGCCTGAATATTCTCGAAAATAATAAATTCCACTTTTTTTTCTATCTACGTTCCGCTTTCGCTATTCTGAATGAACGTTTAAAATGATATAATGGCTCGAACACACGCTTTCCCTTACATCAAAAAAAGGAAATTACTATGTTTTTAAATTACGACTTGTGTTTATTATAATAAAACTAATAAACACGAGTATAAATAGACGTACACTGCTGACATTTTATGTTGGATTCTCATTCAATTAACATCAAATATTTGTCTTCCTTTAAAAAAAATAAAATATTCCAGTCACAACTTGAACTCCGCATGTGGACTGAATTTTTTTATTTGCACTTTGCAAGAATAAGTTAATTTAGACGACGACACTTCTCGGTGGAAAGTAATTATTCGACCAATAAATTTCACATTTTTTTTCTTTCTCTCTCTTTCTCTCTCTCTCTCTCTAACTTAATCCTTCTGGTGATGAAGGAGGAGGATAATTAAGAGTTATTGTAATTAAGGAAGTCGCAATTAATGCTTCCACGAATATTTCAACCGCTCATTAATTAATATAAATTGTTAAAACTCATCCATTAAATTGTACGATTCTAAGTGACTCGCAGTACAAATCTCTGATAAATATATTTGAAAATATACATTGATCTTTGCATTACAGCTGAGAACGTAATTAATAAACGTTTGCGTCGTTTCGCCATTGTTTGTTGTACATTATACATAAATTGCATGCTTTGACGTCGCCGCCTCCGATAATATAATGATAATAATCACTGCATCAAAGTGAGATTGTTAACGTTAAATATGCAGACGTGCAGGAATTTCATTCAAAATACCTAATTTCACCGATTAATTAATTAGTCTTGACTAATACAAAACGTTAATACAATTATGTTGAGTAGAGAACTTCTGTCCATGATTTTTTTTATCAATCATAGCTTTTTTTGTTGTTGTTGACTTCTTGAATGTACACGAAAGTAGAATAGTTCTATTCGATGGTGGACGTGATGGGAATTGCACAAAAAGATGGAAAAATGATATTTACGGTTGTAGAAAGTAAAGGGGAAAACTGTTGGAAGACGCATGGATTTTTCGTCGGCGGTGCAGACGACGGCTGAAATGGATGGATGCGTGCCGAACGAAAATGCAGAATTACATTCATATGCAAATCCGGACAGTGTAATTCAAACAAATGGAAATTCGATGGGCGGAACGACTTTTTTTCCATCGCTTGGTCGATGGCCTCGTCTCACCATGTTCATATTAATACTTTTTCATAATTTCCTTTTGTTTGAATGCAAATTACAACCAAACGGATGAAACCACAGCAATCATTAAATACACGTAGCAATTCCTCTAATGTTCAACTTATGCATCTTTTGGATTCGTACTATCTATTATAGTTTCCAAAAAAATCGCTGCTTTTTCGAGCGTTATTTTTCAGCATTTTAAAACAAATTACAGCCAAATAGATGAAACCACAGCAATCATTGAATACATGCTGCAATTCCCCAAATATTTAACTTTCATATGCATCTTTTGGATCCATTCTATCTATTATAGTTTCTGAGAAAATCACTAAAATGTGAAATCACTGCTTTTTTCGAGCGTTATTTTTTCATTATTTCATTACAGTCAACTGGATATAAACAGAACAATAATTGAAAACTCGCTACATTCCCCAAATATTAAACTTTCTTATGCATCTTTTGATTCCATTCTATCTATTATAGTTTCCGAGAAAATCATAAAAAAATTCTGTCCATATTTTGTTTGAAATCGCGAACTTCATTATATTGAAGCTTCGTTATTAAACGCTAACTGAGTTGTGACTATACAAAGAAATGAAATATGAAAATAAACTTGCATATTTGTAGCTTTAAAAGTATTGAAAAGTATCAAATTTAATTAATGTTTTTTTTATATAAATATTTTTATAATGAAAAAAAGAAGCAGGAAGTAATTTGTCTGGCAGGATGACACCTAGTAAATTAATGAGGTAGAAGACTTGATCCTAAGCGAGCAGAGAAAAAAACAGTGATTGCTTCTCGCTAACAGCAAAAATAAAGGGAAAGACTTTCATGGTGTGAGGATGAAGTGAAAAAAAGAAGCGAAGAGAAGATTAGGGAGACGGTGTGAGGGTGCAACAAACCGCATCGGTGATTTTCTCATTTTTCCCACCCGGAACGAAAAAAAAAAAAGACGAAAGAATGATTTTAATTCGACGTAGGTGTATTGATCTTAATTGAAATCTCGCCGCCTCCGTTTCAACAGCGAACCGGTCTTCTTTCTTCCTCAAGTTTTCTTCGTCATCTTCTTCAGTTTTTTTTTCTCTTTCATTTTACAGACGCAAACAGTGAGATAACGAGCGTTATTAGGAAGCGGAAGCGGACGCGGATCGATTTATTAGATGGTAGGTATTACGTTTTCCAGTAATGTAATAGTCGAGAGCGGCTCTAAGTGAAATTTGTAACCTCACCTGAGTTAACATCATTTTAATGGAAACTCTGACGTAATGAATATGAGAACAAGGTATTAAAAAAAATATATAGAGATCAGAGTTGTAGTTTTGTGCAAATGCTGTCGCAATTAGAACCGGAACAAATAATGCAGTTGTTAGTTTCTCCCTGTGTGTGTGCGCGCAATATCTGCTACACGCTTGATCCACGTCCGACCTTTCCCCCATCCGACTACTAGTTGTAATTACTTCCCTCTGGCGATACCGCTTTGAACTCAATTGAATTTATATTGCAACGACGCAAGAAGAATACGAACCAACGAAATTCCCTTCTTCGGAGGGAGCTAACAGAAGATGCATTGATAGTCCGTAGATGATGTCCCAATCGATTTCATAAATCAATTATCACCTCACGAACTTCCAAATTATATACCCAATACTTACTTGTTTGATTTAGCTAAAACTTTATTCAAACATCGATAAATTATCGGATATCAATTATTGTAGTTTCAGACGTTTCTCGTTTTGACACAAAGTGAGAGCTGTCATTTCGTGATGTGACATGTTTGTTTTTAGTTGTCCTGTGACGCAATTGTTTATAACAAGATGCCAATTGTCAATATTTGTTTCTCTCTTTGACACAAGAAGTTAGTAAGAAAACAAAAAAAATATGAATCCTATTTACTTTTATTTTACTTTAGAAAACTGTAATAATGTGGTACCTTTTTTTTTGATAAATATAAAATTAACTGTAACAATGTTTGAGTTAATCTCACGCACAGATGGTGCACGAAGCTGAGCTAGAAATTTACCGGAAAGTACAAACTCACATTATTAGTTCAAGCTCCGGCGAAATAATCCACGAGTAATTGTAAACATTTGAAACGTACTTATCTCGGTCGACCCAGGGAGGAGAGAAACTGTCGCCGTTTTAAATCGCGATTTATGGCGGGAAGGAAGTAAGGAAAAGTTCGTGAAATGTGCGATTTTAATATACATCCCAGGCGAGTTTAACGAAAAACGGTCTAATTAATCGCGAAATCGCGACATAAATCTGTCGTGGGGTGGATGAATTTAAATGGCACGAAACCCTAACTTTGATCACCAAGTTAAGTTTTCAACTTTTAATTGTACGTTCATCTGAAAATTTATCATCATCATCTACAGTAACAAACTCGTTCCAATGAACAAATCACTTATTTTTTCATTATAAACCAAAAGTGAAATTTGAAACTATATTTGCTCATATATAGAATATTTAATAACGTACAAAACTGACAAAAGTAATCAGTTGAAAAATACAAACTTATCCTGCGCCTAGATTAAATATGTAGAAACTGCGGGTTTATTACTGTCGCTTTGGTCTATTCCTTTAATTAGGCATCTCGTGAATGTATGAGGGGGTGGGGGGCGGTGTTGTGTTGGTTGCAATATTAGGGGATTAATAATTCACTGGGAAACCGAGGTCGCAAATCCACTGCCAAAACATGGGAATATCCAAGAATCAGGGCCTGCTGCGAGCGAGCATTAAGCCTCTCGGAAGATGTACATTTGTTTATTAATGAATTAATTTATGTATACAAACACAGAGGCGTTCCGTTAATAAACAACGTGCGTTATAAATAAATTACGTTACGTTAAAGGGGGGGCCCAGACTAGACGATGTTCGATGCGAAATGCCGCGTGTTGCCTCCTGCCGCTGTGCAGACGTTCAGACACGCAACTCTAAATTAATCATGGATTCCGAAATTTCGTTGTTACATGGTAAAATCGATGAAGAGAGAACAACACTATTTCGGTAAACACAATTCGGTCTTAAGTAAATAAGAAAAAAAATCTCTACTTGTTCTCTCAAAGCGTCAAAAATTTTATGTTATAAACAATTGGGACGCACTACAATTACAAACAAATATGTTGCGTAGCGAAGTGACAGCTGTCACTTTATGTCAAAGCAAGGAACTGGTGAAATACTCTTGGATATTGTGTATGTAACAACAAATGAGTAAAATCAGTTGTAAAGAAATATTAAAGTGGATGAATCAATCAAAAACTAAATATTCACTAATGTTTCTCTAATAATAATAATTCTTATTATTATTATTATTATTATTATAAATGTGAAATAGTTGTGCGATCGATGCGAAAGCTATTAGATAGAAGACAAAATAAGAACTTAGGACGGCGTCAATGGCAGAAAACTTGAAGTTACGTGGCTTTCGGAACTTGAATTTATTGCATCTGCTGCATAAAAATGCAGTGAATAGTGTATAATCAATCAACGTCAAGCCGGGAGCGGGCAATTTGTAACACAATGTGGTTGAAAGAGAGTGCACAGTGCAAATAAGTGGACAAAAGCAAAAGAAAGGTTGGCATGCATGCATGGAAAGTGGAAGAGGGCTGACCTGCTCTCCTCCGGCACAGATTTCGGTATAAATCAAGTGGATTCCTCGCGGGAATCTGCGAATTAAACACCGGAGCGACCAGTCGTTCAAAGGTCAGGCTCATTTATTTGACAAAAAAAGAACAAACTTTTAATTGTAGATTCGCACAATTAACGACCCATCATCCAGAAGGTAAATCCTCGTTTAGAAGTGCTGCACTTACCTTGATTTTAATTTGGAAATTGTAAAAAAAAAACTTGAAGTAGAGGAACTCACCTGAAACAAGAAAACACAAAATTATAGTACTCAAGAGAAAGCAATTACAAATACGGTTAATTAGGTGCGAAAAATGGGTAATTAACAATGAACAAACAAACGGGAGTTGGCGTTGACAATGATGGAAAAAGATGGTGGAGTAAATGGTGAGCGACGCCTTGAAAAAAAAAATATATGAGCTGGAATTACTAATAACGGGAAATGGATGGAAAAAAAATAATAATGCGCATGTGAGAGATGCAAAGAGAAAACGGAAATAAATTTACAAAAAAAAAAAATGAGAAAAATATAAGTAGGAATAATGTTTTTTCAAGGGTGGCAAGAAAAATAAGGCAACAAGAAAGAGAGAGCGCGCAAGGGACGCGAATTTAATTCCCTTATTGTGTCTGGCAAAGTGATAAATATTTCTGGAGAGAAGACAAAAGGTTTTATTAAATTCACGCTTTTGTTATTTCTCAACGGTCCGCTCCTTCCTTCCTATCCTCCCACTTCGCGAGCCGAGCTTATTTCCCTCGATTAAATTACTGCTGCCTTACTTCAAATTTATACTTTTTTTTCTTCCATCATCGATATTTCAATATTCTATTTCTTCTACCGAGAAACGAAACCCGCATTCAAAATAATTGTAGCTTTTCTTGCAATAACCGCAACCGCATCAAAACGTCAAAAATGTTATGTCACAAACAATTGCATCGAACTACCAGTTAGATACAAATATGTTGGGTTGCAAAATGACAGCTGTCACTTTGCATCGAAACGTCAAAAATTGTTTGTTATAAACAATTGGGTCGCAGTATAGCTACAAACTGATATGTTGGATGACAAAATGACAGCTGTCACTGTCAAACGGATGCTTTATATTTTTTATGTATTTAAATCTATTTATACACAAATTAATAATTGAAAGGATGAAGCCGGCTAAAATATTCGTATAAATAAAAGAGATTGAGACTGACAGCATAATAAATGGACGTGATCAATAAAACAAAATCAAAATTAAATTAACATAACATAAAATTTATATATAATTACTTTTTCTATCGTCTACAGCAGTGACTACCAAAGTGGTCTATATCGACCCCCAGGGGTCTATGACAACCAATAAGAGGTCTACGTCAGTGAAAAAAAAATTTGGAGGTCCATGAAATGAAAATGGGGGTCCACGATAGTGGATCTCAACATGTACTGATAGTACCTATTTACTTACATTATACTATCTTATAATATAAAGACATATACATTATTTATAAAAGTACTTATGAAGTAAAACATTTATTATATATGTTTATAAAATTGTGTAAGTTGTAGCACCTGCACATAATGATATACCAGTATCCTCTTGTTACAAGCATACGCGCGCAGTCTCAGAGCAAAGATCTTAATAATTATAAAGATGTCCCAATATAAATAATAAATTTCCAAAAATTCAATATCAGGTAAGTAGTGGGTCTACCCAAAACCAAAAAACATGGCAAGGGGTCTACGACACAAAAAAGTTTGGGAACCTCTGGTCTACAGTATCGATTATAACGTCAATATAAGTACACCGTAGTTTTGTTCTTTTACGCAACAAATAGAACGCAGACAGAAAGAACCATTGATTGTAAGTGAAAAAGTGGCCCTTGTATTTACGGTGTACACCAAATATCGGTTTCTACGTGTTTCCGTATAAATAAACCGGCTATTGTTACAGCAGACGGAAATTGTCCGCACCCTTCGGCCCCGAGACAATATTTTCTTTTCTCCCTCTTTTTTTTCCACCATTTTCGTATCCACAGACAATATTCTCCTGTCACGCAATACGAAGAAAGTGGAGAATAAATATCGGCTTTGTTTTCTTTCTACGCTGTGTTTATTTTAATAGAAAATTATGTTTAGACTCAATATAAAAATGAAATATAAATAATTAAAATGTTTATTTCCTTTAATCTCAAATAAATATTGGCGTTACATCTGCAGCAAATGAACGAAATGAAAAACAGCAATCCATCAAATGCATCTGAATGAAACGGGAGAGATGAAACAAATGAATGAAAAGAAGAAAAAAAAGAGGATTTTACAAGCATGTTTGTGACGAGAGAGTGAGAAAGGGGGGAAATTGCGAATCTGCATTTACGTTTGAACTGAAAATTACAACTGCCGGATGACCTCTTTTGGTCCAACTTTTTTTCTGTTCTCTTCTCAACCCTCGAACACCCGTTCACGTATTATAGTTTAATGGTTTGTGTTTGCACTTTGATTAAACGTGTTTCGCGCGTCGACCGCCAGATGGGTGGGTAGTTGGTTGGGTGCGCCCCAGTTTTTAAAATCCACGAGTGAGCAACTCAATCATACGGCGGAAATTAAATCTAATATTTTTTAAATGAAATCTCACTCAAGTATTTTTTTTTATATAAATCCGGTCTGGTTTCTCTGATTTTATTTCTCCTCCACGTCGTTCGGGTTACCGAGGCGAATGATGATTACCGGCCGTGACTGCATGAATCTATGCAAGTGTGTACGCGATTTCGAGAAATAAAAATTTGCAGACGAAAAAAAAAATAAAGAGATTTCAACGAAATGTAGAATTTAATTATGGTAATGGATACTGATTATTTTGATCTTTGCTCAACTCGTTAGTGAGCACCAAAATTATTTTATAGCAGATGAAACTTTGAATAATTAAAAAATTCATAAAGGAGTTGTAAAAGTTAGACATTATTACTAAGTTAATTAGTTAGTGATAATTAACGAATGAGTTTCCTTATTACCAGTTATTCAGCTGTCATTTCGCGATCGTTGGTTCGTAAAACTATAAACAAATACGTTGTTAATTACTGCGTCGCAATTGTTTATAATTGTTTTATGCATTGACAGTTGTCATTGTGTAATACGAAATATTTGTTTCTAGTTGAACAGCGAATCAATTGTTTATAACTTAAAATCTTTGACGTTTAAGGTGATAGCTGTCATTTTGTAATCCAACATATTTGTTTGTAGTTGTACGGCCATGCAGATTCTAATAGTTTTATAAGGTTTTTTTTTTGTTTGTTGGTAGCAATTAGATGATTATTACTTTCGCACAAAGTCACAATTTCCGATAAGAAATTTTACAATTGAACGAGGAGAAATAATTGCAGAGTAATTACCGACGCCAATCTTTGTTCGCTTTTTTTTTTGTTATATTCGCCCATTATGCTACTACAGACTTCGCCGGCTTGTAATGTCGTCTTGATGCGAATTTAATTATACAACAATTTGAATTTAATAGCGAGAAGGAAGGGAGTAAGTAAGCTTCTGCTACGTTAACGATGATGCCTTCCTTCATCGGCCGAACAGTGAAATACGCGAATCTGGAGCATCAACAAAAGTTGCAGCTCGGTCATCGTCAATGCAAATATGACTCAAAAGAGAAATTGATTTCCTGAGTACATAGTTTATTTTGCATCTGCAATATTACATAGTGAATTGAAAGTAGATCAAAAAATACTTGATTAAATATATTCCAGTGTTTCTCAACGTTTTTCGTTGCAACATATTTGTTTGTAGCTTGTAGTAAAATGACCCAATTGCTATTTCACCAGTTACTCGCTTTGACACAATACGACAGCTGTCATTTCATAACCCAACATATTTGTTTGTAATTTTTTTGACACTTTGACTCAAGGTGACAGCTGTCATGGTACACGCTGAGACATGGTGGCAGCTGTCATAAAATGACAATTGCTGACTCTACTACTTTTTAATAGTTGTCTATCCAAAATATATATCGCTGTACAACAACAACAACAATAAAATTTGAGGATTAGTTGCAGCAGGAGGATTGAATGGCGAGAAAACACAGAATCCAACAGCCACGAAACATTGTAAATTACTGTAATTACTGGCGAGTGTGTGGCGGATAGACTATTCAATGACTAATTAATAACAATGCGTTTAATTCGGTCGTTGAAGTCACCTCCCCCGTCCGCTCTCTATCACTCAACTCCACCGCCCATACAAACGAATGTACGCATCTGCGAACGCCCAGCTGGATATAATCTCCAAAATCGATGTCCAAAACTGCACAATTACATGTTAAACAATAGTTCTATTCCAGTACGTCTCTAATACATATAAAAACTACTGTATTAGTTAGATGTTAATAAATATATTCGTTGGAAATTAACGGGCATTGCACCGGAACCGGAATCGCAATAATAGTAATAATATTCAACGGCTGAAGTTTCCGAATTCGTAATCTTTAAAAGCCACATCATCTCGGAAGTCTGCAAGGGTTTGCTCAGCCTCTCTGGTCCACTAATATCTGCAGCATGTAAATTACACCAGAATTATCAAGTGCCCATTGAAACAACGAACAATTTCAATTAACAATCGTGCCGGCTGTAATGAATGTTTGTTGTGTTCCGCTAATTTTACTTCGCACTGATTTTATGTTATATCGCATTTACACAATGCAATTATTACGAACAAAATAATGCAATGCAACAGCGCCGCCTATTAAATATTAAAAAATAATTAAAAGAATCAATTTATCGATGATTACAGTTTACGTTATTTTATTATTTGCTTTTAATTCATCGCCCAAAGCGAAACATTTCTATAGATTTTTGTTCATTCTTTTCAATATTTCGTTCCTTCATTGTCCAACTGGATAAAACCACAATAATATTTAAATTCCGCAATTATCCAACTTTTATATGCATCTTTTGTGTACATTCTATCTATTATAGCTTTTGAGAAAATCAATAAAATGTGGGTGTCTTTTCGAGCGTTAATTCAGATGCGAACACGAATTACAGCTAACTGTATGAAACCACAGCAACATATGAATATTTCCTATATTACTCAAATATCCAAGTTTCATATGCATCTTTTGCATCGATTCTATCTCTCATAGTTTCTGTTCTGTAACAAAGAAATAACAGTAATCTGATAGATTCAAGAAGATGAATATGCTCAAACTTTCTTTGAGGGTATTTTATGTATTTGTGTGTAATCAGGGTTGTGATTTCGACATCAAATGGAAGAAGTACATTGGGCAGACATACAAAGGTTGCTGTGGTTGGGAAAAATGAAGATCATCGTCTTCTTCATACGAAATTCAATCACATTTCGTCTTGCATGCGACGAACGAAGAGATTGCATACGACCAATCTGGAGTAATATAAGTAGTAAAGAGAATGAGGATGGGAACGACGACAGCGTAGGAAATGCAAATCGGGCAAAAAGCATTTTAATGCATACACAATGCCCGGGGCTTCCACACTATTTCAGATTTCCGTAAACATTCGCGATTTCCATATTAAATCCGATTCGGAATTCCGTCGCAAAGACGTATTTATGTGCTTGCAGAGGGACTCAGGAGGAGAAGTAGTACGTTCAGAGACGGCGGCTGTGTAATTTTACGTGCATATTCAGCGACGGATTACGCATTGCGGCCGTTCCTTCCACACTATTGTTGCTTTTGCGCACATTAAAGCTACTACTTATCCATGAAAAGAAAAAGTAATAAGCGCACATCTCGTATATAATACGCAGTAGAATCAAAATATTTCAGCATCCTATGTATAAATATATACATCAAGCATTGCAAACTCGTGGCCCGCGGGCCGAATCTGGCCCATAGCGAACGTTTATGTAACCCAGTTTTTTTTTAAACTATTTACCAAGAACTGTTTGATTAGAATAACAGTAGAATAACAAACTGGAATATCCTGCGCGACTTATCTTATCATAATGATTCCGCCCGACCCCCGCACGCCCTCGCGCAACGTCGGGGCGGAATTTAATGTTTCCTTCGCATGAATTTCAACCGTTCGACATTTTCGTTCCTTCGCACAGTTTGCATATTCATGATCCCATAAATACATACTCTGACGTAACAGGCATTTGGGATCGGTTTCGCTTTTTCACATTTTCATTTTCGCTTTTAATCGAGTCGAGTTGAATTATTGAAACCGCACACACACACACAAAAATACTAATAAAATACAAATGGAGAGTTAAAATAGCCGGTAAATTTATAGGTGGGCGTTAGAAAAGAAATTATCAGGAGACGAGTTGCATACTTAATGGGAAATTTCAGCTGAAGAATAAATATATATGTGATCGTTTCAGTATTCGGGGAAATGGCGGATTGTGACGTGACGCGAATGCGACTGAATTTTTGTGATCGATTAAATGTTCAGTTTTTTCGTATATGTAAGCGCGCGCGCGTGTGTGTGTGTGTGTGTATGAAAAGGGTGACTGCACATTTTAACCTCTCAGTCTGTTGTTTCATGTGTATGTTTGTTTTTTGTTGCAGTTTCTATCCGAACGCATTTTACATATTTCCCTTTGGTCGCGTTCGATTTTCGATAATTGTTAGTCGCGCGTTCATCAATCGCGAAGTATAATTAACTGTAAAGCGAAAATAATTAATCACGCATTCGGCGGTGCGCTTAAAAGCGTGACGCGACACGATAATTGCATAGCACGTGTCGTTTTTTTTTTTGTTTTTTCGTTATATTTTTCATATCCCAATTCCAACTCTCAATCGATCCACGATCGGGATGACAATGTAGTCTGCGCCCAGTTAACGTACATAATGCGTATACAAATTGTTTAACAAATGTACGTTAAGCGGACGGTGAATTTCCATATTTGAACGCGAATTATAACCAATTGGATGAAACCACAGCAATAATTCAATACACGCTGAATTCACCAAATATCCAATTGCTATATGCATATTTTAGATACATTCTACATATTTTAGTTTCTGAAAAAAATCATTAAAATATTTTCGAGCGATATTTTTTTTTATTATTTCAACGTGGATCGCGAATTACAGCTATACTGATGCGACCACAGCAATATCTCGCTACATTCTCTAAATATTCAACTTTCAACTTCATCTTTTGGATCCAATATATCTATTATAGTTTCCAAGAAAATCACTAAAATGTAAAGACATAGCTTTTTTCGAGTTTTATTATTTTTCTTTACGCAAATTACATCCAATGCATCCGCTACATATTCGCTACATTCCCTAAATATTCAACTTTCATATTCATCTTTTGGATCCAATATATCACTAAGAAAATCATCTTATAGTTTCCGAGAAAATCACTAAAATGTAAAGACATAGCCTTTTTCGAGTTTTATTTTTTTTCTTTACGCAAATTACAGCCAAACGGATGCATTCAAAGCAATATATGAATATTCGCTACATCCCTAAATATTCAACTTTCATATTCATCTTTTGGATCCAATATATTTATTATAATTTCCGAGAAAATCATTAAAATGTAGACATAGCTTTTTTCGAGTTTTATTTTTTTTCTTTACGCAAATTACAGCCAAACGGATGCATTCATAGCAATATATGAATATTCGCTACATTCCCTAAATATTCAACTTTCATATGAATCTTTTGGATCCAATATATCTATTATAGTTTCCGAGAAAATCACTAAAATGTAAAGACATAGCTTTTTTCGAGTTTTATTATTTTTCTTTACGCAAATTACATTCCCTAAATATTCAACTTTCATATAAATCTTTTGGATCTAATATATCTATTATAATTTCCGAGAAAATTACTAAAATCTGTCTTTTCATTACTTCAACTTTGAACGTGAATTACAGCAAAACGAATAAAACCACATCAATGAATAAATTCTAGCTACTTTCTCCAAATATTCAAGTTTCATATGCATCTTCTGGATGTATTCTATCGCTAAAATGTGATTACTAATATCCAAATCTAATAAAAACTTATCCTATTTATGAATTGCATTTCCGCGTTTCCAAATCTCGTTATGATTATGGTAATATTAATAAAAAAAAAGGTCACTTTGTTGGTGGGGACTGGGTGATATATTTATATAGGAAGTTGCATAAACTGCTTTTTGGGGATATTGATCAAATTCTGTCGAACGAGAACTGATGCATACACACACAAAAAATATATACTGCCGCCCACGGCGAGACGTAATTCAGACAGGGTGCAAACTATCACACAGAAACTTTATCTCCTCCCCCCGACTTTTTTTCTGTATGTATATATATATATACAATATTCTCGTTGCGCGATAAAAGAACCGGCCAGATAAAAGGGACGAGGGAGCAACCAAAAAAAAATATAAATAAAAACGTAATATATGGGAATTTAATGCGATTCTGATAGCCAATTTATTGTAACGAAATATAGTTATGCTCACACAACAACTTAAAAAAAAACACATCTAGCAATAAGGGATGAAAGTTGTTTATAAATATATCAATTTTCCAATAAAAACATATCAAAAGTTTGTAGATTTATCAAAAAAAAACTAAAATTTTCAAAAGGAGAAAATGACAATTATTTGTATTAAATGTGTAGACAACAATCACGCAAAACTGGAAATGGACTGTATCAACTTTTGTATAATTTGTAATATTAATATCTGTATCATATTTATCATAGAAAAGATGATAGAAGAACAAAATAAGTGAGTTTGCAAAGATTATCAGGAAAAAAGTAATGCAAAAAAATTCTGCTTCTTATTATCCGAAATTGTGTACTATAAGTGTATAATCAATGTGGGATACAAATGTATCCCATGCAATCTACAACGTAACAAATTCAAGCGCAACTACTGGATTGGTTCATCTGCAAATATCAAAAGGATAAAATGACAATTATTTATATTAAGTGTGTAGACAATAAACACGCTTGAATACATCATTCTACAATATGTTTTTTCTGTTATTTTTGCATTTTTAATAAATTTATAAAGTAAAGATATTACAAAAACATTCTTCTTCTTATTACCTAAAATTGTGTACTATAGGAATGTAATCAATGTGGGATACAAATATATCCCACGCGATATCCGACGCAAAAAATTCAAGCGCAACTACTAGATTGCTTATGCTATAATGAGTTCATCAAAATTATTTTAGAAATTATGTTAAAATTTTACTTATTTTCTGTCGAAATTTCAACAAGCAAATGTAAATAGTGAATTTAATAATGTATTTCAGTTGAAATTATGAATACGTTGTATATAAATCATGTTGGATTCGCTTTCTTCGCTTGGTTTAAATAAAATTCGTAGAAAAACATGCAGAAATAATAAGAAAAAAACGCACGCAGAAAAATTACAAGCACAAAAATGGCGAAGGAATAGTCTGAGAAGAGTAAGAAATATAAACTGTGGGATTCCATGCGAGAAGGTAATAAAAATAAATTCAAAAGAATGGGAGCGTCGGCGGCGTCGCGACGCCCGTCCGTCCGTAAATATTTAATTTTAATCATAGCGAAATTGTTGATTGGTGCCACAATTCACTCTTAAAAACTGCTGAACTGTTATAGTCGACTCATGTTTCCAGTGCAATTTGACGCAACGAAAGACTTACACTTTTTTGTTTTTTTTTTTATATACAATCCATTATTGTTAATGGAAACAAGCCAGCCACGTTTCAAATCTCTTCTCTTTTTGTTTTTGTTTTGTTAATTCCGCAAATTTTCCGAAAATTAATTAAAAGAATAGAGCGAGCAGCACGAAATTTAATTAAATTAAATACCTACGAACAACTACGAAATATATATAAAATGGTAGGAAAAAAAAATTATATGAACAGAACCAATCAAATATTGAAATGCACGCATCGAGGAATAAATGTAAACTTGATTTTTATTAATGAATATTTTGTAAAGTGAATATATTTTTTATCTACTTATTTAGGAAAAACAACATTTTTATCTGCTCCTAAATGATGATTTTGTATAGTTTAACATTGCAGTATTCGCGCTTGAATTTGTTGTGTCTGATATCGCGTGGGATACATTTGTATCCCACATTAATTACATGTTTTTGGTCCACAATTCTAGGTAATAAAAAGTACAATGTTTTTGTAATGACTTTACTTTATTTATAAACGTTTTAAAAATGCAATAATAACAGAATAAACAATATATTCAAGAGTGTTTGTTCTCCTATTGATATTTGCAGATGAACTTATTACACCATTAGCAATCCAGTAGTTGCGCTTGAATTTGTTACGTCGGAGATTGCATGGGATACATTTGTGTCCCACATTAATTACACGCTTTTGGTCCACAATTCTAGGTAATAAGAAGTAGAATATTTTTGTAATGACTTTACTAAATTTGTAAACGTTTTAAAAATGCAATAATAACATAATAAACAATATATTCAAGAGTGTTTGTTCTCCAATTGATATTTGTAGATGAACTCATTATACCATAACCAATCTAGTAGTTGCGCTTGAATTTTTTGCGTCGGATATCGCGTGGGATACATTTGTATCCCACATTGATTACATGCTCATAGTAGAATGATTTTGTAATATCTTTACTTTATAAATTTATTTAAAATGCAAAAATAACAGAAAGAAACATATTATAGAATGATGTATTGAAGCGTGTTTGTTGTCTACACACTTAATATAAATAATTGTCATTTTCTCCTTTTGATATTTGCAGATGAACTTATCACACCATTACCAATCCAGTAGCTGCGCTTGAATTTGTTATGTCGGAGATTGCATGGGATACATTTGTATCCCACATTGATTATATACTTATAGTACACTATTTCGGAAAATAAGAAGCAGAATATTTTGCATTACATTTTTCCTGATAATCTTTGCAAACTCACTTATTACATATTACACAAAAGTTTATTTTGTTCTTCTATCATCTTTTCTATGATAAATATGATACAGTCCATTTCAAGTTTTTTCAATTTTCCTTTTTTCATAAATCTACTTTTCATTCTCAGTTGTTTTGGAATCTACTCAATCTGAAGACTCTACTACAGCAATGAATGAATGAATTTGTTAAGTCGGATATCCTATGGGAGACATTTGTATCCCATATTAATTACAAGCTTATAGAACACCATTATAGGTAATAAGAAGAATATTTTTGTAATATCTTTACGTTATAAAGTATTAAAGAAATGCAAAAATAATCTTTGCATATTACAAATTACAAATTATACATAAGTTGATACAGTTCATTTCCAGTTTTGCGTATTTTCAAATTACCTTCTGTAATAAATCTATTTTTCATTCTCAGTTGTTTTGGAATCTACTCAAGCGGAAGACTCTACTACAGCAATAAATACATTATGAACTAAAATTACATGAATTCTGGTCATAGCACGTTTGCAGGCGCTTTTAAAAACCCTGGGATACATTTGTACCACAAGCGTGTACTGGAGGTTTAAATCCATTTGTTTCATATTTGAACAATCTAAATATATTTTAATGATAATAGGAAGCGTTTTTCAATGTCAAGATAATATCCAAATAAATTACGAGTTCAGATTTGTTAGTAACATCGATCCAAGGAATCCCATTAAAGTATGATCTATCGGTCGGCATCTATCTAAAAATAATATCGAGCGAATCTGCATGTACGTGAGCGGCGAAAGCGATGATTTATGCATTCTAATCTATTAAGTTTCATCGACAAGTTCCTAAAATCGTGTCGCCCCGATCGAAAACAATGTGACGGGAATTTATCCCCTTTTGTAAGGACAAGGAGTAGGACTCTGCTGCTCCTTTGGATATCCTTTAATGGATTTCGCATGTATACTTGGAGACGTGACCCATCCTACCGCAATTCCCCAACATCTTCTGCTACATCTTATTGGGATTTCGAGGGTGCTGCTGGTCGTCCTACGTTTTCCGCGTCTGCTGCGCACATAAATCACGCGAATTGAAGCCACCACCCGTTACTATATTCATTTCGCTTCTACATTTTTTTTTGCTACCATAAAAATGTTTACCGAAACATACACACAATGCTATCTCCGTTTTATGCTGATCCGTGTGCACACGTTGTAGGTAGAAACGAAAATAATAATAAAAAAAAAACGAAGGGCAGAAAATACGCGCACGCAAAATGCAATATAAATGAAAATATTTATATAAATTTTATTTTTTTTTTATCTAAATATATGTATGTACGTACCTGGTCCCATCCGGTTTTATTTTTTTATTGCGACTACCGAATCACATATGCATTATTCAAATTCTGCGTACAAAATTCTATTGACCCAAATATAATATCGAAAAATAATATTATAAACACCGGAGCAGAACTTTACACAATGTGTGTGTTTGGTTAATTCCGTGACTCATGAATACAAATATAATTTATACATTTATTGTAAATTTTTGTATAATAATTATTACATATAAATTTAGTTTTGTCATTCAAAAAATTCAAAAAAATATAAGTAAATCAAAATGTAGATTTATGCAAACCACAAAACCCAATACAAATAATGTACATTTTCTCCTGGAACATTGTCTTGTCAAATATCGCATGAGATACATTTGTACCCCATATTTATTGCATGCTTATAGTAAACAATTTCAGGTAATATGAAGCGGAATATTTTTATAAAGTCTTTACTTACTTTATAAATGTATGAAAAAATGCAAAATATATAAGTAAAATCAAATTGTAGATCTATTCAAGTCTTTATTGTTTACATACCCAATACAAATAATTTATATTTTCTCCTGTTGATCTTTGCAAACTGATTGCTCTATTATCTAAATATCTAAAATGGGATACAACTGTATCCCATTGCATATATATAAATTTAGTTTCGACTCAGTTTTGAATCTGTAGGGTTTATACCAAGAGTTCCCAACTTTTTTTTTCTACATCGATCCCTAAGTTTTGAAAACATTTACTTTCTTGATTCATTCAAATTTTGTTGCAATTTATAACTTATTTTATAAATGTATGAATAAATTCAAAAAAATATAAGTAAAATCAAAATGTAGATTTATGCAAACAATAAAACCCAATACAAATAATGTACATTTTCTCCTGCAACATTGTCTTTTCAAATATCGCGTGGGATACATTTGTATCCCATATTGATTACATGCTTATAGTACACAATTTCAGGTAATATGAAGCGGAATATTTTTATAGTGTCTTTACTTTATAAATGTATGAAAAAATGCAAAATATATAAATATAATTAAATTGTAGATATATTCAAATCTTTGTTGTTTACATGAAGTTTACTACTGTTGATTTTTGCAAATTCATTTATTACTCTATTACCAATGTAGTACTCGCGCTTCAATTTGTTGTATCAAATATCTAAAAATGGGATACAACTGTATCCCATTACATACATATAAATTTGGTTTAGACACAGTTTTGAATCTGTAGGGTTTATACCAAGAGTTCCCAACTTTTTTTTTCTACATCGACCCCTAAGTTTTGCAAATCTATTCTTTCTTGATTCTATCATTTTTTTGTCATAGGTTTATCAATTTCCAAATTATAGAATGAAATATTTCAATGAAACGCTGTAATCAATTGACTTTCAACAATAACAACAAACAGTAAATTTAATTTTTCAGTATCTCAAATTATTTATCGAAAATTTCAAATATTCAATTTTTCGGTATTTCACTTTCTGAAATTTATAGTGAGTTTAGAGTTTTCAGTATTTTCAGTAAAGAATTCAATGAAACACTGCAAATATTAAGAATGAACTGAAGTACTATTGCACAAAGTTTTTCCTGACTGAAATGAGTTAATTAAATCAGGGTTTCCCAAACTTTTTCCTGCTCTTTGTAAATCATGAAATTTTCAAGGATCATCTTGTTCATGTTACAGGGTAAGATAAGATAATAACACATAATAAATAAAAAAAAATAATGAAAATGAACAAAATCACTAATTATTTATTTAGTAATTATTTCATTCCCAGTTTTCATAGTTTGGGAAACCCTTGTTTAAATAAAGAAATTTGGTGGATTGTTAAAAACTGTTATAATTATATTTCAACAAAAGGAAAAAAATCGTATTGTAGAAGCATTTCAATTGTCCGCATGATGAGTATATAGTGTTGATGATGAATCGTCGAAAAAGCGGATGGAAATATTGAAATTGCGTGCCCGAGAGAATCGCATTTTGATTGAAATTTAAATGCAAAATTTAAGGGTAATTTTTACATTAAATATTATTTAAAGTACAATACTGGATTCAGAGCTGTTATTATTCGGAATGTCGCAAGGGAATATGAGAGGGTTTTCAGTTGAAAAGGAGGGATCAAGGGTGATGCAGCTATTTGATATTTAGCCATGTGGAGCTTGCAGGTAATAAAGTGTAAACCCTGCGCGCTTTCTATGCAAATTCGTGTGCCCTAAACGCCCCCCCCCCTTGTGCCTTCTAATAGCTATTACATTTAGTTTAATTAACTAACAGGCATTACGTAATTGGGCTGCGACTGGCAGCTAACGTATAGATAACGGATTAGGGAGACACCTTGAGGAAAACGCTCCTAATTGGACTGGATCAGAAAAGACACAGTGGCAACGGCGCCGCTGATGCCTCTGCAGAGAGAGAGAAACAACACACGCTTGCAACAGTGTCACCGCTCTGCGGGGGGTGCGAGGGACGTAGTAGAAGGGATGGGTAAAAGGGAAGTAGATTAGGGTCGGAAAATTAGAGCTTTGTCTCTGGACATCAAAGGGAAGTCGCAAACAAACAATGCAGGTTGAAAAATCCGGAAACACCTGCCCCATTTTAACGCTGTTATAAACAGACGCGAATGTAATTAAGCGCGCGGGTCACAGGAACAAGTCAATTAAGAGCATCGAGATTTTGGTTTTAGTCGCCGTTGGTTTGTAGCTGCGCGCACAATCTTGTAAAGAATCGTCTGAAGCTTCTGCGAAGAAGCAATCTTTATAGGGTAGTTGCACTAATTTAGTGTATGCAATTTTCGTCTGGCCAGCTCTGGAGGCGCTCCAGACAGTTCAATAGTTCGGATTGGCATCGTTCCAAGATGCAGATAACGGACAAACATTGCCCGAAAAATCTCTCTTTTATTTCATTTAATTTTATTATTATTTGGAAACACGTATATTAAATGAATCATAACTGCTGCAGCCAATTGAAACTATCAATAATCATAATATTTTGTTAGGTAACTGCTGCATCAATTATAATTTATCTCCGACACAGTCTAAATCCATGTGTTGAACAGGCGATGGGATAATATTATTGGGTGGAAGCGCCGGGTCTGGTAGGATCGGACGGGTATGCTAATCAAGTAATATTACAACAAAGTTCGATAATATTTGCGCACATTTTAGCACAATTCATGCAAACATCTTCGCCCTGAGACATCATCATACTCTTGTGTATGACTAATATGTAATCAAATTTCCATAAGAAACATTCTGAAATTTAGAAATGTAATAATAATATCAATTTATTGGCTACAAAGAGAACGAAAAACAAATAAATAACATACATATTTGAAAATCTGAAAGGAATATTGGATTTTACGGTATTTCAGTTTTTGAAAGTTTATAACGTAAATTTAGAAATTTAGGTTTTCGTTATTTCAGTTTATGAAATCTTTTACAGTCAATTCTGAAATTTAGACTAATAGCCGAATGATTAAGTCGGCCTACCCACGTGCTAATGGGCGCAGGTTCAAATCCTGGCCCTTTGTGAGCCCTCTCGGTGCTTGCAGCAATAGGGCCATCGTTCATCACAGATGGACAGTGAAATGAATGAGGTTCAGCATATGGACGTTCAGCCAAGTCGATGGACAATGACAGCAGATTCACAGTGTATTCATCGAAAAGTGTCTCTTTATTTTCACCAAGTTTATATTTCTTTTGAAACGGAATATCCTAGTTGTTATTGAATTGGCGGCGGTAAACGTTAAGTAAATGTAAGAGGGGCAATTTTCGTTCGGAATTTGCTTAAATTGATTGAATCCGAGCGCGCGTTTATATGAATTCCAATTAGGTTTACAGTGAAAGAAGGAAAACCTCTACTACGTGGAGAACGACATATTCTGATATTAATACTGTAAAACTAATTGGAAAATGCTTTTAAGCGTCGTAGCACTACTTTATGAGAGGATGACAATAATAATGGTTTTATAGCAAAGACGTTTGTCGTAAATCCGATGGTTTTCTTCAGCTTTTTCTTTCCATCATCTCACAGTAACAAATTTGAAAGTCTCATAACAATCGCTTTTCTGATTTAGCTAATTTGCAAGATTTGAATACACTTGAAAAGTACAAGTAACGTTTTAGGAAATATTACGATTCTTTATAATATAAAGTTCCAAGTATAATCGTCGGTATATATCTATTTTTGTATATAATATTCTTTTTAGAAGCGAAGGTTCTGTTTATTTGGGACGTCATTCATCGAAGTGATTGTCGGAGACGGCATTTTAATGAGCTTTCCGTGCCTTCTGGCCGTCGTCGTTCGTTTCAATTCCTCGATTCTTGCACGCGATTCGCAAATGAATCCGAAGGCCTGAAGCGAAAGAGGAGAGAAGCATTGTCATCATTCACGATGATATACTTATTATCGCAGTGTGCCGTTAAAATATCAACAACAATATGAAGAAGACAAAAACGAACGAAGAAGAAGGAAGGACTCTGCTATTTAGTCAAAATATATTTCCCGTTTCCATACATTCCATAAAAGCTACGATTTATAAATGAACTTCACAGATTTTTTTTATTAAGATAAACAACTAAATCAATATTCGAACTGTACATACTTTCAGAAGCTGAAATACTGAAAAAAATGGATTATTCACTATTTCAGTTTCTTAAATTATTTACTGTAAATGTTCAACTTTTCAGTTTTTCAAATTATTTACAGTTTAGTTTTTCTTTCAGTGCTTTCAGTTTATCAATTCTGATGAAAAAATGAAAATTCTTGTATACAATAAATTGTTTGCATTTTTCTTGTCGATATTATTAAATAGTTTTCCCGTACATCATCCATCGTCTCGCAGAACAGAAAACGTCTAGTAGTTACACTTTTGAATAAGTAAATATGTGCATTTGGAATTATGCAAGTTTCGTGGATACTGGGGAGGAGTAGGAGTGAGCCAGCAAGTTCTTCTTCGGGTATGCAACGTAAATAATTTAACACGGTTTCTGTTTTATCTTTGTGGCACGTAAAGTTGTTGAGACTTGTTAGCCCCCCTTCTCCCACATACATACGTAAGTATGCGCGAGTGAGTGAATGAATGAGTGTGAGAGAGCGCGCGCTTCTATAGTTTCTGCAAAATTTGTGCAAACTTTCCAACACCGAAATTATGTTTTAATGACGCTTCGTTTTAACCTCGCACAAACAGATCAAATCGCATTATACAAAGAGGGTCATGAAAGATTTCCCGGGAATTTTGAAAAAAAAATAGTTCGATTTCAATATTTATTTATTAGAAATTCTCGTTTTCATTGTAATGAAATGAAATGCATGAAGCTTAAATCACTTTGGATTTATCGTCGATCCGTGCTGTGCTATGTTGTGCTTTGCACAGCCAACCAAAAAAAAACGAAATCTCTTTCTATAGCATTAATTTTATTCCATTCTTTTTTTCTACTTTTATGTCCTCCCCGCTTTTACTGCGTTTTCATACGTTTTAATTTGCATCTCGACTAATGGAATGATTTACGTTTTTTTTTTGCTCTTTTGCCATTTTATTCGCTCTGGCCGAGACCAATTGATTTTCGTTCGAATCCAATCTTGATTCCATGCAGGTTCGTCCTCCTCCTCTTGTCAGTTAATCAAGTTTTAGCAACTGAAAATGCAATCCCTCCCTTTTAACCCAATTTCTTTTTTCCAACGGCAACTACACAATTTTAATGCTCAAATAATTTCAATTCATTTTGCATTTGTAAAATTAAAAAAAAAAAACAAAGTAAATAACATAACAATCATAATACATCAATAGTGCTGCTTCCATCAGTCGGGTTTTTGTGTAGTCCGCTTTGGAAATTACAAAACAAACTAAATTTTGGTTGAACAAAATCACGTCACAGAATAGATTATCTTATTTATTAGTAAAATACATAATAGTACTCTGTTTACTCAATAGATGACCTAATAACATAATTGGTACGAATATTTGTACATTAGTCACCAAACGATACGACAATTTCAGTTTATCTAAACTTTAACAAACATAATTGTACGTTCGTTCGGATAAGTCAATTTAATTATATCTAAACGTTAACATTTTAAATGTATATTTTCAAACTTTTGTTAACTAGTACATGAGATGATAGAAAGCTTGTATATTTTTAGATTGTTGATCCTTTTAGGATATAATTGGATCAATCGAAGATCGTTTTGTGCTTGCCGATGTATGTATTACATTGGTGACAAAGGGGATGTGCGTGTAGGCGGCGTAGGATGAGCAACAAGCGTGCAAAATGGCACATAGACATCGATCCAAGGACTAGTACTCTCTCTCTCTCTCTCAATTCAACGCCAGGAGCAAGGAAGGAAGGGAGAGGCTAGGACCAAACATTGTGCAGATAAAGTTACCGTGACTGTTGTCAATTATAATAGATGTCCCGTTCGTCCTCCGGGGATCTATAATTCAATGCTTCTGCAGGACATCATGTTATTTCTCAAGGGAGACTGCGCCTCCGCTCTCTCTCTCTCTGTGTGTGTGTGTGACCACAAGCAAGCAACCGAGCAAGCAAACCTCCCGTATTTATTTATTGGTCCCCCATCCGCAGTCTCCCCTCGAGCCTATTGGCTCTTCCGAGCATATAGAAAACCACGAAATTGATATAAAAATGATGAAAAGTCTTGCCTCTCCTTTTCGGATATACTCTTTGATATTGTGGTTCTTGCCTGACCATCCGGTATGCGGACAATTCCGGTTTTTGCGAGCACGCAGCGGATTAAATTTTCAAGTCAAATGGACATAACCAAAAGCGACCCAACAACATCCAAAGCGAAATCACTCATCTGGCAATCAAATTTTATAAAAGAAAATAACATTATTACTATAATAAACGTCCTTCCATCCGGAATATCAATAAAATTCATTCAATGAATATTCACGTCTGTGGATGATCGAGCAATACCTAGCATAGTTAATTCCGATTTTATTTTATTTTGCTTCAATAAAAATTAGTTTCTTGAAGTGAATTCGCACTGATTGAAGCCGCTATTGATGCACTATCAAATACAACAATTAACATGTTAAAGCTACTTGTTCTTGTGATGTTGCAGAACAAAGTGAATGTAAAACAAACGTTTTTCAACATTTGTTTCAAACGAGCGCAGATTTGTGTCCAGCAGGAATATTGAAGATACATACAGAAACATCACGAAACTAAAGAGGCACCATAGTTTCGTGATGTATCTGCGTATCTTCTCATCCGAAATCCATACTATAACATTCATCCTTGCCGTGGCCTTTGTACTAACTCCGCTAATGGCGAAGCAATTATAATTAATTAATAGCGCACCTTTGTTCCGACGATCCGGTCCGGTTTCGCCGAACGTCAGAATCCCGTCCATAGGATGGACAGATTCCAGGATAATAGCAACATTATTAACGGCCAAAATCCTTTGTGAACGAGGGGATTCCAGAAACTTCGTTAACTCAATTCAAATCTTCTTTTTTTTTGTTATTATACTTTACACGGTATATTATTAAATTAGATCAGCGTTTCTCAAACATTCAGCGGCGCGTTGCAGTTGTATTTGCGTCACAATTGCTAACGCTATTTCAACAATTTCTTACTGACAACTGTCACCTTGTGTCAGAGGAGGTGACAGCTGTCATAAAAGGCGACCCATAAAAGGCTTAAAATTGTGAAACGCTGATTTAGATTCGCAATGAATATATTAAAGATATAATATTAGCAAATTGACATAGTATTAATAAATTTTAATGCTTTTCAAATAATAATTGCACTTGATCGAATAATCAAATAAGGTATAAGGTTATTTCACTTTGTGTCAAATAATTGACACAAGGTGACAGCTGTCATTGAGAAACTGGTGAAACAACCTTAACAAATGAATAATTTATCAAAATCTATACTTTGGCATTATTAGATCAAATGTAAAGGATTTTTGGATTACAATTGGCAGTTGATTTAGATGGTTCGCAATTAATATATAAAACTATCAAATTCACATAATAATACTAATAATAAGCATGACAACAACATGACAAACAATCAAAGTATTGATTTTGATAAATTGTGTTTACATCAAAGCGAACAGGATTGGAATTGTGTTTAACCACGACGCATGCAGATACATATGTATCTGCAGAATCTCCCTAAGCTATTAGTAATTTGGCTTCTCATCATTACCATGATATTCCACACATTCGAATAATCATGTAACCAATATATGGATATTATATTTATAAACAATGTATACACCACATAGTAGTAGTATAAATGCAGTAAAATGAAGATTTGCGAAATTGTGAGGCTCTTTGGAAAACTCGCGATTACCGATTTAAACATAAAAAAATTTCATTTTCGTCGGTGCGCGCACAATAATTCTCCCAACTCGCAAAATGTGTTTATTTTATTAATTAAAAACTTTTATTGCCGCCTCCGGCACAGAGCAAATCGTTAAAATTTCAGCCAATAAAACAAATAATTAAGTTTTTAATGTGAAGCCATCAAATGTAGAGTTAATTAATACTCGTCAGTACCAAAACGATGATAAAACTGTTACAGTTTTGTTTCCATTTTTTTTGTTGTTACTTTTATTTCATTTTTTCGGTTGGTAACTGCTATAAGGGATGAAATTTAATCGATTATTTCCATTTCCGAATTGCGACAATTTCGTCTGCATCTTGTAATACATTAATTATCTAATTTTTACCGACAACAATCACGACAAATCCGCACTGATCGAAACCGCACATTACGAGGTTTTGCAGCATATATAAATTAGTTTAAAAACTAATGTTGAGATGCAGATTTTATTGTAAAGAAAAGTTTTTCCTGCATACTTACTGCGACACAGAGTAATTTCAGAATTCATAATGGATGGAAGTAACTCACCTGTAACAAGAAAATGTAAAACAGAAAATTAGATTAATTTCTTGGCCTGCTACCGCACGACAATTTACAGCAAAATTGTGTTATTCATGATTGGATTACATGGGGAAAAGGGGAGGAAAAGTACTGAATGTAAATAAAGTTTCGGCGCGCTGTTTAAAATTCACTAATTTAATACCACCCTGGGGGGGGGGGGTGACGAAAATCTTCCCTACATGTCTTTCATTCAATGCAGGATGCGAACAACGAAAAGGATGCTTTTTTCGTCCTTCATTCATTCACGCCGCAATACCGGAGCACAGAGGCAGCAGATTTATGGTCGGTGCGCTTTTGTGCGTCGCGTAGATTGGAAATTCCTTCAAATCGGATTAACTTTATCGCCGTTGCCTTTCCATGTTTAGAGGATGGAGAGAGGATTTTTTTCTTTTTGTCTGCGTGTGTTCACGTATTTATCAGGTATTTTGGTCATAGTTATGGAAAAGGCAACAAACAATAACAAGAAGGAAAGATAAATATCATTAAATGCAATCGTTTAAAGGAGTATAAAGACCGCAATCATAAACAGGATGCGAGGATGCGCCACGCCGTAAAGCATTCTGCGGCGAAAACAAACCGAAACAATGGGTGGAAGCTTCGGGCTTTAAATCCAACAAGGAAACGGGGGCTTTCCGTACCGCAGACCTTTTCCGGAAACACAGCTCGCTACCAAGTCCATGCTTTTCATCCTGAACGCATTATATTCATGTATATATATATATATACGAGAAGACCAGTTGTTTTTTGGCTACGAAGATTGTCTTCAATTTCCTTGAAATTTCCGAATTCATAACATACGTATCAACATCAAAGGAACGATAATCTATGTAACAAATTAAAGCAACTGTCGCCAAGAAAAGAGAATGTTTATATTGTTGCATGCATGCGAAGAGAAAGGAAATACAGAGAGTTTCGATTTCGTGTTCCGAGATTATCTTGAATAACTTATGAGAAATGCGCAAGAAAAGAATACATTTTTCGTTCTTCTGTTTGTGTACCCTCCGATTTTCTGTTTGTTTCAGGAAATTTAGTGTTTAAGAATATTTCCGTTTTGTCTTGTAATTAATTAAAAAGTAGAGTGCTTTTTCAGTATTGACATATGTGACAGCTCGTAGCAGACGAATGGATGACAGCATGAGTAATTCAATAAAACATTACGACACTTTTATTACATAAAAAAATGCGTCGGTGTACCGATAATCCAGTTCAATTATGTTTGAGTTGGTTGCGTTTATTTTCATTTTTGTTTCGACCATTCCTAAATCCGACCCTGCACTTAACTGTAGTTAAAAATTCACGAGATCCATTTTCCTGTTCATATGTCAGTCAATACGTACGTGAAACGTCATTTAATAATTGATTAGAAACAGTTGATGCATTCTGAAATGATGCTGCGTATTTGCAATTGTTTTAAACAAAAAAAAAACATTAGTGCACAACAGTTTTTGTTGTTGTTCTTGTAATTTATCGAGTGCTTATTAAAATATGTATTGAATGTAAAGAAACTTCGGAGAATCCAATTTGCTAAAAGTGAACGAATGGAATGAGAGAGGTAACTGGGAAACAAAGCTAAAAAAAAAATAAACAGTAATTGTTCTGTTTCGTTAAACATTCAAAAGATGCGCAGAGGTGATTTCCCAACTGCAAACGTAGAGGCTGGCTGGTGAAAGGGAAATCGAATGGTTGTGAGGGTGCATACATAAAATGCTGGATGTACATAAAAAACCAAACAGGAGGTAGTAGAATGGATGACCTCGCGAGGCAGGGGATGAAAGAAGTTGAATAACCTCTCGAGACACCAAATCACGTGTAGGTGAGCACATTTAATGACGCCAGGGATGTAACGGCCGGCGAGAAAGAAATAAGTGAGAGTAAAAGAAAAGATGAACCTGAGAAGATTGAGGTCAGAAACCGCATTGCCTCAAGTTGTGGAAGACTTAGCGCTAAACTGGAGCACGATGCAAATGTCTCGGTTTATTCAAATCCCAAGTCGATTAATTATATAATCGGGTCTGCGTTGTACTTGTAGTTTCCTTCCAGATGACCCTCAAGACGGACCACAGGTTATTTGCATAACCGGGATTGATTTTTCGCGTGAAAATGTATGCAGAGAGTGAGAGAGGAGAGAAACTACAAGCTTAAATTGATCCCGAGTTAATAATTCCCTTTGCAGCCGCATTAAACGGGACCAATGAACAAAGATAATGGGCAGAGCTCAGTCCAATAAGCAGAACTGATTAGCACTGAACGAGATCCGCAGATTACATTAATTAACGTTCAGAATTATTACTATTAATAATAAGCAAAATATTCTTAGATGAATGATTTAATACTTTTGATGGAAGATTGGAAACGTGCGCAAGTATAAAGAGGAACCCTACTTTTCTTTATTATTTTGTTAATTATTTACATGGCAATTTTCGGGTGCAATAAAGGCGGCAATTAATTTCAAACTTCGAAGGGTTTTGCGACTATATCGACAAACGACGCCTTCCCTCTCGCTCGAAAATTGATTTTTGCACCTGCACGTTTCGTGACCGTAATGATAACATGTTAAGATTGGACGCGGCACGACAGGTAATTATAATGGAACGACAGCAACACTAGAAGAAGAAAACTAAAACAAACAATGGATTTTTTTAAATGATAAACGCATAAAAAGAAAGTTCGTATCGTCTAATCTAAATATCAGTTTAATTATTTTTAATGAAGAAAACGCTCTCAACACACTTAACAACCGATATTACATTATAAATTGTGTTATAATGATTGATTATGATTATAGAGATTATTAAATATTTAATGCTTCGTTGATGAGACTTGATGAGCTCCAAATCAGTAGGTTCTCAATCTATGTATTGATGGCGTCAAAATATTACACACACATATAAAAAACAGATACAAAATATTTTCAGAATTGACAAAGTTTAATTACACAATAAGATACAAAAGATTATTTTTTGTTCTCTTGATGGTCCTTTGATACTTAGCAGTCAAATCTACGCAAAACTTAGACATTTTCGTATCGGATTCTCCTAATACAAATTGTATGTTAAAGCGAATAGTTAACAGAATATTACTTTTGATTCAAATATACAAAGTACACCCTGACAGTTTTATTTTATTCATGATATGGGCGCATCACGTATTCTTAAAAACACATTAATCCACATTCCTCTCATTTACCGTCTTGGTGATCATGAATAAGCGCTCCGGAATACCTTGTATATTTGTATCATGAATATCGCTTGCTTACTGTTATTATATTTCTCGGAACACTACCCAACTCTGCTGAGCACTATTGCAATAAAACCTGATTGGTTTCGATTGATTCCGATTTCATCTGAAATATCTTCTTCTCTTCTAGCGTTACAATATGGATCGTACCAACTGTCCTCAAAAAACCTTATTCACTTTGGTCCCTATGTTTAATGATACGCGAAATGACAGCTGTCACCTCGTATCAAGGCTTATGGGTCGCTAAGTGACAGCTATCACCTTGTGTCAGGTCGCGAAATGACAGCTGTCACCTTTCATCAAAGCTGTTATCTAGTATCAAAACGTTATTTTTTTTTTTTAAATAAATTGTGTCTTATTGAAAATGATTAATTTTAATTCTATTTACTTTTATTTTACATTCCTTTTATTTAAAATCCTAGAAAAAATGTCAATGATTTTCCATCATATTTGACAGCTCGTAGCAGATGTATGAATGACAGTTTCTCAAATTATTTACCATAAATTCCAAATTTTGCATTTTACAAAATATAAAATTGTAAATTTCGAATTTTGCATCATTCAAATTATTTACTGTAAATGTTGAATATTTCAGTTTTTCAAATTATTTAACGTAAATTTGGAATTTTGTATTTTCAGTATTTCAAATTATTTACTGTAAATTTCTAAATTTTTCAGTTTTTCAAAGTAACTTAAATATATTCATTATTTACTAATATGTCAATTTCAAATGGGACACGTTTTGTATATAATATGGGTATTTCATTTACATTTATTTGTTAACTCGAAAGGAGAACAACTTTTAAGCCAAATGATATTCAAAACTTATTCAATTAATTTGTAAAATGAAGTTTGCAGCAGTATGTTTATTAATCTAAATATTAAACAAAGTGAATCTACAATATTGCGGCAATTTCAAGCTGAGAATTAGGATGAAGAGAGGATGCGGCAACAACTAATATGCAGTATGTTTTGGGCGGGATACGGAAATGATTATCACGTGAAGTGCAGAGTGAGAGAGGTATGTTAATGCGATCCGGGCGCGCTGCGAAGGTATGCAGGAGGAATCCAAGTACAAAACTGGAGCGGAGAAGCACCATTCCAATAACATGTTATTTCATACCGTTGCGTTTTGTTGCTTGCTTGCTTGTAAAGCTTTGTCGGGTCGCTGGAGCGAGGAAGATGAAACTGTGTAGAAGAGCAGGTTGTTAGCGAGGACACGGATGATTATGATGGGGGTGGTGGTCCCAGCCAGCCAGCCAGCATTTATCCTCGTACTATCTAGGAATGTAGGGTCCAGTGAAGAGGACGGACGGTTACGACGAGCTTCTTGATTAAAAATTTTCTAATACCCTACCCCGCGCGCACACACACAGTTTCCAGCATTCGTGCTCACGTTTAGCGCAAATTGTGAAATTCCTACGTGTTTCGGTCAATTTATATAAAAAGGACCGAAGACTTTTGCTGCTCCTTATTATTTCACGTGCGTTTCGCTGAAATTCTAATTTCGCGAATTGCGCTTTCATATATTGACCCCAAAGCTGCGGTACATGTCTGCCCTTTCGCCCCCTGTCGACCTCTAGATCAAATCAACCCTACACACATATTAACGTTATACTTGAAGCGGCGCTTTTAACGCTGCGTACATAAAACGTAAAGAGAGATATTGCATTACACGTACGAAAAACACAGTACTGAAAGGTTTTTCTCTCTGTGTGTTACTTTTTTTTTAAACCTTTTCTAATATACACGCAGTGATACTCAAAACACATATTTCCACTATCAGCTTTTTCGCAAAATACATTTCCCTAAACGCCAGCGGAAATCTACCAAACCATTTCCATTATATAATTTTTTTTCATTCTTTATAGAAATATTCTATAAAACATCAATAAGATTAGATTTTTTTTATATATTTTCGAAGGAATTTGTTAATCTGACATATATTTTACGAATGTCTTAGCAAGTACAAAAATTTGGCAAATCCATGTTTCAAAAATTGATCTTAGATTCAAAAATTACACCTTTAGTTCAATCAAATTCTTCATGCAAGTAGAAACAAAACTACATATTAATTATACTATATTATTAATCCATATTAAAACTATTGTTATAATTTAAAAATGGTTTATAGAGAATGCAAGAAACTGAAAAAAAAATAAAACAATATAAAACTCGTTTTCACATTTCCAATGCTGTAAGTATTTTTTGTTATACGAATAATAAAAAAAAAAACATGTTTATTTTCCCGAATTCTCGACGATTCATGCACGAAATGACTGCAACAGCCAATTATACTATCGGCAAATACGGTGGACGCGCCGGGTGTTATCGATTATATTTTAATTAAATATTACGCATAGATTGAACCTACGTATGTTTAATTTTATTTATTAGTAACAACATCGAAAAGTGAAATATGAAATTGTGTTATTCTTTCTCCCAATCCGAGCATCGAAAATCAAATACAATATTTATGGGAATGAAATTGAATGTATGAAGTTTCCTTTTTAACTTTTTCATTAAGTAATGAAATAATGAACATGCAAAACACGAAGAATTAAGGGGAAATCGTTGATTCGATGATAAACTAATGCAATATTATGATTTTCTATAAAATGTTTCAATTGGAAACGCAATGTAATAGTGTAAAACCTGTATAAAACGAATGAGATGGAACGTATAAAAACTCTATTTAGATTAGTTGTTTTAAACATTAGCTATAAGTAAATTTGTAGGGCAGATAATGCTGATATTCGTTTCACTCGAAATACCTGTATAAAATGTGATAGTTCAGAAGATCCAAGTTACTCATTACATCTTAGCCTCGGCGGTAATTTTCGGATAAGAGAAGAAACTTCCAAGACTTTTAGGACTTAGTCCTAATCCGCTTACAAAAATAAAACCTTTTTTTTGTTGCTTCTCCTTCTCCGAAACTCCTTTAGTTCTTTCTTTCATGATAATAATGATAATTTGTAAATGACCCAAGTTTCTAGTTAAAATAATGCTAATCACTTTGCAAACAAGATTACGTCAGCACACGTGTTTGTAGTTTGTTTCTTTTTTCTAATTAATTACTATTGATTACCGAAAGGTGGAATTGAAGTGGAAATGATTAAATATTGAATTCGTGTGGTAATTAATCATCGCCGGCGCGTCTAATGCATCATGTATGATCGTTCAATCAATTCGCATTGTCGTTCACACCGTGGCCCCCCGCGATTAGCAAAACATCGATCGATTTTGGTGATATAACAAAAAATAGATTTTGTATAATTTTTTTTTTTTGTTGCGATACGCATGAGCGCGCAAAAACAGGAGTTTCGTTTGAAATTGGGTCATCGTATTCATCCATACACGTGCGCCTCTCTCTCTCTCAGTGTGTTAATTATAATTAGGTATGAATGATAAATTCGAGCCCGTTGAGCAAACACAAACATATCATTTAAGGCACATAAACGCAATTAATTGGGGCGGACTGCCCCGGCTCGTGATCAAATCCCAATCTGCATAGAGATAAGCCCTCTCTCCCCCATGCACGAAACCCGGAGTTTGGGTGCAAAGCAGGTAGGCGAAGCTTAAATATACGCGCAATTCCAATACAAAACTAATTTGTGCACATCGGAAAAAGCTGTAAACAGTTATGTGTATTTCGTTGACACGAACGTTTTCGTTTTTCAATTTTGAAATTGTCGAAAAAAAACGTGTAGGAATTCGCGTAGGACACGCGCCGCATCCATTATGTAACGACGTCGTGAAGGAGGAGTAACTTCTGTAACTGAAATAACCACTCGAAATGGTGGCCCTTCTTGCTCTTTCACACTCCAACTTTCGATCGTGTCTCTGTAGTATACATACATATATATATATATGTGTGTGGATGGATGGAATCTAGTGTCTCCTTTCGTGACCTATTCCATCCATATCGGATAGCATGTCAAGTGCATGCTGCTTTCCCGTCCATTATTAATTCATTTCGCACTCAGTACGCCCCTCTCACCTGCTTATTATTAACACGTGCGAAGCTGTGTGCTCCTCATACATCGGATGTAATGATACAAGAGACGTCGTCTCCTGCTACAAATTACTTTGAATTTTACATATATTATATATGCACATAAACGCTAATGACTTCTCTTTGTCTCCTCTAGGTTGTCATGGAAATAACAACAATCTTATATCAAGAATAGACAACTCTACTATATTGTCTAAAGCTTGACCAATTAGGATATATGGATTTTTTTTTAAGTCTATAGAATTAGTTGTTTTGTGCAATTATGAGAAATTTATGATGAAATATATGAAAATTTGTGTCGATTACGACAATTGTTTTGCAGCGTTTCATTGATATCGTTAACACAATGTGATTGATTCAAGAAAGCCCATATCTGATTTATTTCATAATATGAAATGATCAATTTCACAAAGAAATTCAATACAAAATGCATGTGTTATCAGTATATTTTTATTTAAAATCTTTCTGTCATCATTTTGACAAAATGACATCTGTTATAAAACTGACAAAACGTCAAAATATATAGGTTATAAACAATTGGGTACGGATTACAACTACAAACACACATATATGAGGTTGCATAAGTCAAAATTTGTAGGTTATAAACAATTGGGTACTACAAACGAATACTGAATTATCAATATAAGTAAGTTTAAATTAAAGAAACTGTTCATTTACACAATTTTTTGGAATTGCAAAGACATTCGTAAAACATTCATCGGATTAACAAATGCCTCATTGTCCATATCAACAAAAGCTTGATTATTGGCGATATTTGTGCAATAAGGCTGTCTATTCAGAAAAAAAAGGTTGGGAACGCCTGGTCCATCTTGATATTCTGTGTTTTATAATATTCTTGTAGTTTAGAACAAGATTTCAACACTTTGGACACGCACACACACTGCGTGATTATGTGAAATGACATGGGTCTAAAGTGTATTTGTAGTGTGTTCGGTATTTCGAACTATTGGCATTATCCATTGTAATTCATGTATAATCTTAACGGTGGCGGCCGCTAAACTGTACACACTATACACTCACACACACACACTATATAGTCCGTGCAGCAGTGGATGGCGCCATTAATCTCCCCCCGGGCTTTGCGGTTATCTATACACTATATCTGCCAGAGTCCATCCATCCGCCAGCAAAGGGTGAATCGTTTCACTATGCACTACATTAGATACACCGATGTAATCTAATTTTTCCTGCGACCCATCGATCAAACCTTCCTCGCATTTTGTTTAGATAAAAAAAAGAAACACACACACACTGTTTTGAATGCGCTTTTATTTACGAAAATGTTTTATATTTTTCGTTCAATCATTAAATGTTATCAACACACATAATACGTAGGTGCAACAACAAAAAAAAAAAAGTATAAATGGTACACACCACGACCGGTAACTGTGGGTTATAAATTCCCATTCAACATTATCTTTTCGGTTTTATGCGGGGGTGGAGGAAATAATGCGATAAAAAATGTATGTCTGTCTGAATGTGTGTCGTTGTCATAAACTATTAGAGAGAGGGTGAGAGCATATACAGCCAGCACGTAGGGTAGATGTGGGGAATCGGGTATGCAAGTTCAATATCCTACCAAGGAGAAGATAACCTCCTGCAGATAGCGTGTGCACCACCGCCGCAGTGTTTACGAGATTTCGCTGATACAGGAGGAAGGATCAAGTGCGCTGTCGTCAAGTAGAAAGAGGACACTCCTTTCGATTTTATGTGCAAAGTCCAGCGAGCAGACGCTCAGGGATTTTCACTGAAAGCCATCTTTAAATAATGAAATGTGCAAATGGGTATTTCGGTGCACGTTCCTCCTCTTCATGCTTTTTCCCAGTTTCCTGCTACATCTTGTTTTTTTTTTAATTTCTTTTACACATCCTTTTTAATGATTAATGCATGCGAGCAATCACGCTCAAAGCAACTCGTACGCAATTCATGTTTTCCCGCTTTTCATTCGTATACAAATGCTTGTGTGTTATAAAGGTACATTTTCTATTTGAAAAACACATAAATCCAACATAATTTTATCGTCGCATATTAACAGCTGTCATCTTACGTCAAAATGTGTAGGTTATAAACAATCGGCAACAACTACAAAGTGCAACAACTACAAACGCCATTTTGTAAATTACAAACAATTGGGTCGTAAAATGACGTTGACAGCCTTTTTTTATGTTATAAACAAATTGCGTAATGGCAGCTGTCACTTGCGACAAAATTAATTCAATATTAGTAAGTTTACATTCTTTCATTATGAAGAATATCAATCACTTAATAAGTTTATCCAATGAAATCGTCCATAGAGGAAAGGAAGGAAGAGGGGTGGTGGTGGTGGTTGTTGGAAGAGTGATAAATGGGGTGCGTTTTTTGATAAATTGCGGCCGCATAAAATAAAGGTCGGCGTGCGTTTTATTACTGGGCAGAACAAATGTGCGGAGGGCAAGGGAAAAAGGGCCGTACGTGACAGTATATAAATATTTGCGCGGAGAGGTACAAAAAAAAAAGAGAGCACACATAAAGTGAACGTGGGTGAGGGTTAAATGTCTACAGGAGTTGAGGGAGGGGAGACGAAATGAGAGTGTGCACATAATGTATCGGCTTTCCGGTTCATTTAGGGCGCGAAAATTTTCATTGATAAATTTCGGTGCGATTTTCCGAACAAATCGATCCAATATCTTACGCCCATGCCGCTGCGCCTTGGTAATCATTGGTAAAGTCGAACGATCCATCAGTATATTTCCCTTTGTGTGTATTTCCACCACCCTCCAGATACATACACAAACACCGGGCGGCGGCTTTCTTTCCCATCAGACCAAGTAGTGAGATAAACGACTGTGGATGTATCATGTACGAATTGAAATTTATATTACAAATTTGTTTTTTAGTTCCAAGAATCCCAAGCAAACGAGTATAGATTCTACTTTGTCCTTATAAACCTTCGCTTGGTGATTTATAGAGAGGATTGATAAAGACCATCTATTTGCTATCAAATGCTAATAACACCATTCCTCAGTGTCTTGCATATTCAATGTACTCAAAAAAAGTTCAAAAACTGCAACTTCCTAACAAATTATTAAATTCAATTCTGTTCGCAGCTTTTTTCCCCGAGACCATTATCAAATTAAAACACGGAACTCTTCTTGTAATTGCTGCAGTCGTAATTGCTTTTAAACACGTGCTCGGTGAATTGTTGAAACGAATGTAAAAAGAGCAAAGGAAGCCGGAATAAACTGAATACAACTAAATTGAGGAAAGTGCATGTGGGTAAAGTGAGGTCCAGGTTGGCCAACCGCCGAGTTCTACGAGAAACTTCATTATTAACAAACTAACCGTTAAGTGTTTGATGGAGAATTTCGAGAGGACAAAGCAAAATATTTCACAACTTCCCACCCCAAAACTTGGATTGAAAAAGAAAAATTCTCATAAAATATGGTTATTTTTCATACAAAGTGTAATGTTGATGTAATTGTAATATGTGGGACGTATGCGGCCTGCGGGCTTGAGTTTCGCATGCTTGATTTCAACATAATCAATGTAATTTACCTTTGTGTTATTGAGACATCAAAAGAGCGGTAAATTTAAATAATCTGGTTGATATTTTGCTGTAAGTATTTATATGGAAGGAAAAGACTAAAAAGGTCCAGGTAAATAACAAAACTAACATGTGGAGGGAGGGCGAAGTTAGGTGTATTTATCAGATCATGTGTGTTTCGCAACGCAGCTAAATAATAGATCAACAGATTTGCGTAATCGGAAAACACACACGCGGCTGTAAATCAGCGGTTTCGGTCATGCATCAGCGGCGTCGCGTGACGAGACAGCAACGGGCGGCTTCAATTCCGCTGATCCTGATCCTCAGTGTGTGTGTGTTCGAGGCATATACACACACACTCACTCTCTCTCTACCAACCCTCAATCCTGGTCGAAGGATTAGGCACCGAGCTTCCGCCTCATTTTTAATTAACTTTTCAATTTGACCGGCGCTACAAAACACGTTTGATTCCACAAAGAGAGTGGAAGCAACAGCATCATAATTGATGAGGAAAGACCGCAGCCAGCACATCCATTATCATTCCAAGACCTTGACTTAACCAACCGAAAATCCATTCAAACATAAAGTAATGAAAAACTATAAAAGATAGAATTGATATTTAGAGAATGTAACGAGTATTCAATATTCTTGTGATTTCATATTTGCCTGTAATACGAGTTCAAATATAAAGTTATACAAAATTTATGTTCAAAAAATCATTTACGATTTTTTCGGAAACTACAATAGATAGAATGTATTCAACATTTGCTAATGAAAGTTGGATATTTGGGGAATGTAACGATTATTCAATTATGTCCGTTGTTTTCATCCATTCGACTGTCATTCGCGTTCATATATTAAATGTTCGGAAAAGCAGTGTCTTCAGAATTTAGTGATTTTCTCAAAAACTATATTAGATAGGAAAGTTCCTAATTATTTCCATCGTTTTCATCCATTAGACTGTCATAAATGAAGTAATGAAAAATGTAAGCTTCATATTTTAGTGATTTTCTCAAAAACTATAATAGAAAGAATGGATCCAAAAAGTTGCATACGAAAGTTGGATATTCCTGTAATTTTCTTTCAAAATGCAATTTCTAATTGTGTTTGATTAAAGTCATAAAAACTAAGTAGACTTATTTTATGTTGATGACGGTGGATGCAAATCACTTTTGTATGCAATTACGATTTGAGCGGGGTGCGCTAATGATAAATGAAAGGGCTAATGATCTCGCGAATGTGTTGCACGTTCTGGTGGGGGGGGGAGGGATAAAACTAAATATGCATGTATTAAAGGTGCGGATATTTAGTGAATAGGGGTCTAAACGAGACGCTGCATCATAAAGTTGTCAAGGCGTAACGGCGCGCACACACACATAGCGGCGATTATGCATGCATGCAATGGCTGGGATAAATTAGCATTTATTTGTAGCTCAAGAGATATGCGGTGCCACGAAAATGTGCACACTAATTACTAAATACGCAGTTGTTTTTTTTTTTAAATATTTTATTTTAATTTTTATCCTAACCCGGCGCTTCTTAATGCGAGAGAGAAAAAAGGATGGAAATTGGTGGAAATTATTATTTTTAAATTACCCGATCTTGATGGTGGCGAAGCACCATATTGCGTACGCTTTTTCACAAAAAAAAATGTATATGTGTGTAATGTAGGTCCGTTCACCATCTGGCTAGAAAGAAGGGCAAAAAAAAAAGAATTTTGTAGTAGGGTCCGAAATGAATGTGGCGAAATTAATCATTGGACCGCATCGAGTCGCTGGCGCTGACACCCCTCTGAAAACATTACGACAGACCGGAACTGGGCTAAAGCTAACGCTAAAACCCGAAAACCCCGCAAGCGCAAGCAAACCAAAAAAGTGGAAAAAAAAATGCGGCCTCAACTTTCGTCGATATTATATATAAAAATCGGGCAAAGTTTTCCTGCCGAAAGATCAAGCTGCTGCTGCTGCTGCTCCGAAACTTCGCGCCGCTAAATTAAAACTTGTATAGAATTTAAAATTGGATAAACCCATTACTCAAGCGAAACCAAAAAAAAAAAGTACATTTCCAAGTGGCTTTTCCTTGCGGGAAATACATTCGCATTTTGATTTATAATCTCGTTTCATTTGAGCAGTCGAACGCAAAGTGTCTTTCGTTTCGGACGAGATGAATGTCAACAGTCTAGTTGTTGTCTTCTAATGGCCTCACCACTACTCATCAATCATTTTCCGAGAGACATCACTTCGCGCAGTCGAAACAACTTTCAAAGAAATCCCATTTACTTAGCGATAAACACTTCGAAAATTTCGCTTACTCACTTTCATTGATACATCACAGATTCATTTTCATCATACTCGATGCGTTTGTATTATTGTATACAAAAATATTTTTTATTGATATTAAATTTCTTCGGGAATTAACAAACTTTCAATCTTGATTACCAAGCATACTCGAATAAATAACTGAATGTAATCAGTATGCAGTAGCTTTTAATGAATATGCTAAAACTAATTTCTGTACATCTCCTACAAAACACAATGGAATTTATAATACAATAATCACACACGACTTTCATTACTAACCAAATTTATTCCATAATATTGCTTTAAAAAAACAAACATTTACACAAATTTCTGTTTGATACTGTAGTTTTAAATTGTACATTCCCACCGTGATGTTATTTCATTTACAATGTTGAGTTTAAGTAAATCAAAACGTTTACAGTCTGTTTTTCTTCGAAGATCCGCTTTTCACTCGCCCTGAAGGAAAACTCATTTCGAAGCTGCTATTTATAACTGCGTTGTAAGTAAACACAAAATACACAATATTGGTAATCTCACCTAACAGATCAAAACAAACTTTTATCTAAATTAAAGTCAATTTAGATCATTGTAATAATTTATAATCTCTGCGTTATTTCATTTTTAAAAAAATTAATAATGTTTAGAAATTATGTTCGTTTTTTTAAATATTATTTAGCATATTTTAAATTTAATCCGCAGGGTACGAGGATGTTTACGAAATGGGACATTGCAGTTTTATCTAAAAGCTCCGCAAAAACCTGCATGGAATATTTAAAAAAAATCAGATTTATGTGAAAAAATATGTATAAACTGTATTATGCAAATATTTATAAATAATTTGTATGTATTGCAATATTTGTATGCATACTTTTTTATTGTTTCAATGTTTATTGATTAAAGTTCATATTTAATAAAATATTTCTATAATTTCACAAAAATTAGTATTTTTCTGTGAAATTTTTGAAATTTAAATAATCGCTTAGATTTTTGGGGAAAATTCGATTTGTTTCTAAATTCGATTTGAACTAAATACGATTTCAAGTCATCATAATTAGTGAATGTTTTACCATTCAATAATTTTCCACGAGTTACTAATGATGTGCGATTTGTCAATTTTGACTATTTTTCTTTGATTGTTTCCTTGGTTGTTGACATTAAACATCTGAATTACTCGTTTACTTGCTTATATGTAGCTCAAAACACACAACACCTTTGTAATCTCACCACATTGATAGCAAGATTGATGATATTGTAGACCAGTGATTCCCAAAGTGGTCTATATCGACCCGCAGGGGTCTATGACAACCTGCAAGGGGTCTACGTCAGCGAAACAAAAATTTGGGGGTCCACGATAGTGGATCTCAACATACACTTATAGTACCTATTTACTTACATTATATTATCTTATAATTCGCCCCGTATATGTCATTACATTATATTATCTTATGACATATACCTTATTTAGTTGCTAAAAAATTGAGTGTTAGGTTGTATGAATCTCTTTTCAATTAGTCATTGATGCCGTAATCCGACGCGTTGAATAGTTTCATCAATTACTCCTTCACACTGAAGTACGAAAGGCATAAGATTTTTTGCACTTTTTGAAACTATTTTAGAATTTCTGGATACTAAAGATAAAATTTTAAAAGACAATTTAAAGAAGTGGAAAACAGACATCACCTATTTAACAGATTTGTTTACAAAATTTAATATGGTTATATTGCAGTTACAAGGCGACAGTCTAAATTTGATTAAAACAAAGTCCATCTTATCAGCGTTTCTTGCCAGAGTTGAACGAATGAATCAAAATATTGGACGGGGCGAATTTTCCCAATTTGTCTGAGACAAACTGCCAGGAAGACGACATTTCAACAATCTACGTTCAACATTTAAATGCCCTCTAATCAGATTTTGAAACTAAGTTTGAGGACGTTTTGACTATGGTGATATCACCGTGAATAATTAACCAATATGGTGACATAGAAGAAACGAATGTCATAATACAAGAGGAACTGATTGAACATAATACAAACGAAGAACTTAAGGTTCAGTTTAAAAACGGATATCAGCAATTCTGGCTGCAAAACAACATACCCGTTCCATTACTTTATCCCGTATTATGGAATTTTTAATTTCCTTTCCATCTTCATACCTAGTGGAAAGGGGGTTCAGCCCTGTTACCAATCTCCTAACGAAAAAAAGAAACAGACTGGACTTCATTAGCCGAGGAGATTTAAGATTAAACCTTACAAAATTGACGCGAAATGTTGATAATTTATTATTAAAGCATCAGGTTCATCCTTCTCACTAAAAACATTTACTTATTGCTTAGTTTATTTTATCTTACGTATATTTTATATAACAGATACAAAATTTTATTTTGAGTAGTTTTAATTTAAATTCAATTAATAAATGTATATAACTTAACATGTGTTTTTACTTTAAGTTTTTAACACTAAATTTCACTACTGTAAGAAATTTACAAAAAATCAATATCAGAATACAAAAAAGTTTGGGAACCTCTGTTGTAGACGATCCTTTTTTTTTCATTAGCAATGACGATTTCATTGCGTTTCAGATGAACTCTACAAACTCTTGCACAATTAAATGATGATTCAATTATGACTTTGTTTTTCTCATCATAAACTTCAATAGATCAACCAGAATGTTGATCATCTTTGAGTGAAAAAACTGTTATTATTTTTTTTTGCGATTTATAGCAAAATCTAATAAGTTCAGTTATTGATTGAATAATCGATTAGATTTTTGCTGGGAAATCCGATTTGAGAATGTGCGAGAAAGAATTTGTAAAATGTGAGATGATGTTCTTTCCTGGTTGGGGCTGCGGCGGCGTTGCGGTAAAAACTCAATTTGGTGTAGGGTGGTGCAAAGGGCATGAATCACGTTCTTCCACCTCTACATTCACGCAGAGATATACCTCCTTATAAATCAAATAAATACCTGGATCCGAGGAGTGTATTTCGATATACAATCTCAGCCATGCAAGGTTATCAAATATTGACAAACGCCGAGCCGTATTATGTAGTTCATGCGATGAGCACATAACCATCGACCGCGATAGCTTCGGGAGTGTGAGAGGGGTTGCGGAACACGCGGCGACGGTGGGGCGGCAGTCGGTTACCGCACAAACACACCTATTAATTTATTATTACTCCATCGTTCATGGCAATTTTCTACTCTAAGATAACGTCAATTACAAACTGAAGAAATCTTATTCGCTTTATTTACCAAGGAGAAGGCCTAATTCTCCAATTAGCTACCGATCCGAAATCCAATTAAAGCCCTTTTGATGGAATCCGCGACAAAAGATAAGCGCGGCAACGATGAAGAAAAATTTATTGTTCAATTTAAATGTAATGCAGGGTTGTTATATCCCTCACGATAATGCGGCTACAAAATGGTCCCCCACGCATTGATATGTAAATTGCCTACTGAAATTTCTTCTTATACGCATTACGCTCTTAATGTTATTTTATTTTATACATTTTTAGCTAGGGTCTCTTTCTTTTTTTTTCTCTCGCTCCACGAAATTGCATAATCAGGGTTGGGGATTATGCGACTTGCCCGCATTCGAACCAGTCCAGTCTACCCTTATTATATGTATATATATTTTAGATCTAAGGGTGTTTCTGGTTTGGGTTGGGAGCGTTTGTTTGCGACACTTCTTTTCCTCTCACTCTCTCTCATCCTCGCAGCCCTCTTTTACTGTAATTAAAAGGGCTAAATTAAGCTCGGAAAGTGACCCTTCCATATAGATTTTTTTGTTAGTACACACAAGCGCGCGAGAGAGAGTTGATCTACATTAACGTTACTAAAGTTTCACAGACAGATAGAATTTCAGAGAGAACCCTTGTATTGTGGCGACGCTTTAACTATTAACATTAGCATTGATCAAACGCATCGACTATTTATGAATTAACTTTCGCTTTTTGTTCTCCCCTCTTCATTACTCATACTAAAAACATTTTCATTAATGGAACATACTTAATTATTTTGAAAGCAACAAGAAAAAATATTTTTTTTTTCGTTATCAATCACTTATATTTTTAAAGTGAATTGCAAAATGAATTGTACCAAAAACATTGTTTAGACACTTTGATTATGGAAATTTGCAAGCAAGCCCACTATGGTGGCGCAGTCATCGAGTCTTCGTTCTAAGCGAAGATTTGACGTTAGTTCTGTAGAGGCGCCACCTGTGTTACCGAAATACGCCATAATATAATAATGCACAGCACTTTAAAAAAACAATTGAAAATGCGACATTCGTCCGTTAAATAATAAAAATATGATAAGAAATTATTGATTGAATATTATTTTACAATGTAGTTACAACCAAGCCAACATTAATTTGACTTACGCTGTCATAATCAAAACTGCCTTATTTTGGTAACTAAAATGGTGCCTCTACATAACTAATGTCAAAACTTTATGAAAAACAAATAATCATAACCTCAACATGACGTTTCAGTCTAAAAAAAGTCTAGTGGCGCCTCGCTATAAACTATGAAGATTTGATGACTGCGCCACCACGGACAAACATAAAATTTTCATAAGCATAGCCTACTGAAAAATGCTAGGATTCCTTAATTACTCTTGTATATAAAAAAATGATTTCAGTAGCTAATTACAAAGAGTGTAAATTGAAAGTGGCTCAAATAAATTATATATACGCGATGGAAATTATGAAGATCAAAGTGATTTAGTCACACACATAAGCTTATTTTGCAGAGACGAAGCATTGAAACGACGTAAATCTGTTGGTGTACATTTTTTTTCTGTGTGCCTTCTCTCTTTGAAGATGCACAAGGGTTTTCTTTGAAAACGGTCTAGCTTACAGCCCTCGAAATGTTGGGCGGAGGTGTTGTGATATGCGCAAATGGGGGGGCGTCGGAGGCGGCGAACGGAAAGCACTTAAAACAAGTGGCAGAGCCATTTAACGAGAAACAAAATAAATAATTTAATTAGCGTAATGGCGCGCCCGGCCTGAAAGGGCGCGCGAAATTATTAATGAGACCGTAATGGCAGAACGATTGTGTGCGGTCTGTCCGGAGCGCGCGGAAGGGGGTCGAAGTGGGTGGCGGCAGCGGTGGTGAAAAAGCTTGGGTGGCTCTGATGGCAGCAGCGAATCAATCACACAGCTAACTGCCAAAAATAAAATAATGCGAATCTAAATGAAAACATATCATCCATCTAGAGAGAGATGGAGAGGATGAATTCAATATACTACCACAAATACTCATTAACATTCATAATTGATGAGCAAATATTTTCACAAATCTAGTAGAATTTGTCATTATGAGAAATAATACTTCTATTGTTTCATGTTTTTAAAGAACGTAATACCTGACGATAGTTGTCAAGTAAAAAAATCATACGCAACTACATGCTAAAGAAGCTATGGTTATCGTGGAAACAATACGTTTCTCAGCTTTTTTTTGTTGCAGCGCGACCTAACACACAAAGTGACAGCTGTCATCTCTTAACCCGACGTATTTGTTTGTAACTGCACTGCGACTCAATTGTTTATGAGCGATTACCCAATTCCTCGCTTTGACACAATGTGACAGCGCTGTCATTTCGCGACCCACCGTATTTGTTTGTAGTTGCGCAGCGTTGAAATTAGCTAAGAGTATTTCACCAGCGATCAAGCAAGCCGACAACCGAAATACCGTCAATCAAATTCCCGACAACCGAAATCCCGACGTTTGAAATGCCGACTGTATCGAAATCACAACTATATCAAAATCTCGACTATATTAAAATCCCGACAACCATAATCCCGACTGTAACAAAATCCCGACTATATCGAAAATGTCTACAATAACATTTATAAATTATTCCGAAGCGTAGTGAATTCTATTTGAGATTATTTCATAATGTTAAGGTTTATTATAAATAATTCAAGAACAACGGTGACTACGCTCCGAAATAATTTAAAAATGTTATTGTACAAAATTTCGATATACTTGAGATTTTGATACAGTCGTGATTTTGATAAAGTCGGGATTATGGTTGTCGAGATTTTGATATAGTCGGGATTTCGATACAGTCGAGATTTCGAACGTCGGGATTTTGATAGACGGTCTTTCGGTTGTCGGGCTTGCGATATAGACCCTTTCACCAGTTCCTCAACACAAGTTGACAGTTGTCAACTCATTACACATCTAACTTGTCTTGGATAGGTTGAGAAACGCTGATGTAAAGTTTTCTATATTACATGATATTTTTCATCATTAAGTATTGACGAATTGGAGAAGATATAGATTTTTTTTTATAAAATTTTGTTTTTTTTTTTGTTAGCAAACTTTTTTATCTATATATATATTTAAGCCCTTCTGGAAATTTCGGACTTGACATTGTTGCAGATCAAATGGAATATGCGCTGAAAGCGTAAATTGGCTGCGGACTCACCTGAAACAAACAAACAAAAATAAAAAAGGTGAACAAATTAGCTCGTCGAAATGAAAAATTGTTGGGTCATCAATTCCGGTGGAACCCTTAGATTAACAGTAACGCGCGTTCCCCCCAAAAATTCGCCGCTATCCGGGCAATTTATTTTACTTTTTCATCGTGTTTGTTTTCATCCATTCGCGCACTCTTTTCATTCAGAATTAATAGCGCCTACTTTTCCCTCTTTTTTTTTATTTATTTATTTTCTGTTTGTTTTTGTGCAGCTCAAGCAATGATTTACGCAAACAGAAAGAATATCATTATTATATAAAGATAACATTATTTTCTTATAATTTTAACTAAACATTTGTTACTCATATTCCATATGAGCTACAAATTTATTTTTTTAGCTGCTTTGAAATAGTATTATTTATTAGACAACACACATATTGATACACCCACAATAAGCGTTCTACTTTTAGCAGAGAGAGGATGGGGAGAAATCTGAGAGACACATTCTCCCTTGAACATAATCCCGTGTCTTGTACAAAAGGACAGAATTCCGTGCGGCATTGTTGTCCGTAAAACTGCGGCAAACAAAAAGGAAAGAGAGGCGAGTGGAGGAAGGTTTTTTTTCTTTCTTCACTCTCTCTCTCTCTCTCTTAAAACGGATCGAACATCGATTTCTGTCTGGGGTTCAGTATTTAGTAGCGAAGCACGAAAGGAAGTCCACGATTAAAAGATGAATGAGATCATTAAAATACATTTACAACTTAGTTTTTAAACAAAATATTATGAAAAATTTCCTAAATTTAGGAAATTTTTATATTTATAAACAATTAATCAAGAAAGCGTAAATTTAAATTGCACGACTTGTTTTTTTTTTGGTTTATAATTTCGTTATTAATTTGTAATGTATTATAATATTTTGAAAGCGAGTGCTTTGAGGTCGAAAAAAAAAAAACGTTGTCACCCTAATATATTAATATTTTGTTAAGAGAAGAACTAAATTTAATTAGAATGACAACATGCATTTTCTGTGCGCTCTTTTGTGAAAAGGGTGGATGACGGTCGGGGTAGGCTGGGGTAGGGAATTATGATGGAAAGGGTTTTTGATATATCGAGCATGCTGTGTTTGGAATATGCCGTACCCAAGTAAGCAAGGCAGTAGCGGTGGGGGTTGGTGTAGCTCAGCCAAGTTCGCTGAACTTTGGATAGGGTTAAAATGTGTACATGTCAATCGCACCCTCATTCCAAGCATATTCTTCACTCTACCCCAGCGCTATTAGTTCTGTTTTTTCTTTTTACTTTCAATTTTAATTAATTCGTATCGCTTACGAATCCTCTTTTAGCACTATATTTTTAACTAATCCATTCAATTATGCAATTACAGTTTAATTATAAATGCATCAGTTTTGGCATATTTCATGGTTCACTTTGATTTAAAAGAAACGTCAATTTCTTTTATTTATTTTGTCATTTGCGAGAAAATTTTTCGTGGACGCCTATGGAATGAGTGAGACGTCAAATAGCTTACGTCAATTACAAACTTTAAACTCGTAACTTATTTTGTAAAGTATCCATAAATTTTGTCTCAATATCACGTATTATTATAAATTGTTTCAAGAATTATTAAAAACGTATAAGGAATGTCTTAGCGAATAAAGTTTGTAATTGACGTAATATATTTGAGGTTATACTCAGTCAAAATCAGAAGCACATAGCGACTAAACTATTACAAACAATTTATGCCGTCGTCAACGTATTAAGCAGGATAAATCTATGGTAACTAAGCAACAATTAATAGCGTTTCAATGAAATCTCTAATTGAAAATCGATAAACCTATTGCAACAAAATTTGATTGAATCAAGAAAGCATAGATATTCTTTATTTAATAATATGTAAACAAAATTACTAGGAAAAACTGTGAATATTGTTGAAGTTCGATCAGTTATACGATACAGCCGATATTGATTCGTTCTAGCAAGAAAAAATGATTGAATTAAAGGAGATTTTTGAAATCTAAAATCATTTTTCAAATATATAGTACTATATTAGTTATTTTTTCCCTTTGTCTTTTGAAACATGTCACTTTCAGATTTAAAAAAATATTAAGATCTAAATCTTTGTTTTATATAAGACAACCTTGGTCTTAACTAAATATGTCGACAAGGGAGTTTTGAAGTGTTCCCTTGAAGATCTCGTAAATAAATGTATGCGGGTGACTTGTTATTGTGTAAGTATGTAGAATAAGTATAATTAGGGTAATTTGATAAATGTCTTCTTTGAACAAAAGATACACATTAGGTCATGATGTGTGGGTACGAGGAACAGAAACCATTCTGTTTGTCGGACACTGAAGTACTACTGTCGTGTAATGTGCGGGGGGGGAAGAAGAAAGGGGGGAATCGACCGACCCTTAATTAGTCTCCAACTGCAGTCCGTTTATGCATGTAAGTTTAATTGCCGGGCCACGATAACTTCAACTCGATGTACTCTCTCTCGGAATTAAGTAGAACTCGTCGTT
>NW_017100111.1:334180-373507 GCF_001412225.1 Nicrophorus vespilloides | reverse complement strand
GGGGGTAAGGAAGGGGAGTATGGGAGCGGCGGTGGCGGCAATTATCATTGCCCCCCTCCCCCCACATAATAACGATCGTTATTCGGCGGCGGCACTGAAATAAAATCCCGCAAAAGAAAATAAGGCGACCGCCTTCTTTCTTTATTTCTCTCTTATTCTTTCCACTTTTATTTGATTCTATTTTTTCCACCAACGCTCGTGCCTCATCCTCGACGGGTTTTGTGCAACTGCGCTCCCTTGAATTTACTCTTCTTTTTTTTTAATTCTCCCTGCGCGAATAAATTCGGAACCGCTCGAAAGTTTCTGATCTTTACATGGAGAGAGAAGAGCCTTGAGAGAAACGTATTGACCCAATGATATTTAATGTCGCCGTGCCATTCCAATAAAACGAAGATGGCTACGACAAGGATTTCTGGTTATTGCAACTACATTGTGTAATCACGACATATTTCTTTGTTTACCCAATTGAAATTCCCAAATAAAATATATTAAAAACTTACATAAAATGTAGGAGCATTAACACACGTTTTATGAAAGAGAGTCGAACCGAAATTAATTTCGTTCCGGTTTACGGTTACTTTCCAAGTAAATGTTTATCGTTCCAGATTCGCTTCCGGTTGAAATTAAAATTTAAAATCGAAAAAAAAAGCAATTTAAATTGGTTAGTTAAAATTTAAAATCAAGACAAATATCAAATTTTGATTGAATTCTATTTACCAAATTCTCTTACTATTCAAACTATTGAAAATACAAAAGAAGTAAAAAATAATTAGTGACTAGTTCAGTGATATCCTTTTTAAATACTTTCATTTGAGTTTGTTTTAATGGTAGTTGCGCAAGACTTATGCTTGCCCTTTCTTCTTCAATTTTCTCTTTTTACTTGGTGGTTGATTGGTGGTGATTAATGCTATTCCACGGAATTCGGCATTGTCATTTGATAAAAGAATTCGAAGTATTCAAAGAGACTTCATCGATGTCTTATGCATTGTTTGTCTATATACTCTATTAAACATAGACCGATCAACACAATATCGAAAAAATATTTTTTTTCGAATGATTATATACACTAGCACCGGCACTACCATCAAATAACCGTAATTAAAATATCGTTCCGGTTTTTCAATTGAGCAATTTTTCATTCCGGTTACATTTACGGTTCAGTTAAAAATTCCGGTTAATTTCGGTTTACGGTTTCCGTTCGGTTCCGGTTCGATTCTCTGGTAAGAAGTGATACGAATGCGATCAGAGGTAGCCGTTTCTTAAACGAGTGTAATTACAAGGCAGGCGTAATACGATATCGAGCGAACAAAAGCGAAGCGAGCAGAGAAATGAAGGTTTTTTGTTTGTCGTCGGATTTGCACGAGGAAAGAGTTTTAGAGCCATGTTATTATTATATAACCGTCGGAAGCGGCGAGCATTTTTTGCTCATTAAAATGAATCAAGCTATCGGCGAGGTATTAAACAAACAATTAATAATTCTTCTGAGCCTTTTAATATTATATAATGAAAAGTACCATAATCCCGATAGTATCGAAATTTCGACAGTGTCTGAACAAATGAATTTAAAAATGAGCGTTATTAGTAACTACGTGAAAAAAAGAACATCGATTCTATTGTTTATGTCGGGATTTTGATTGTCGGGATTTGACGGCTATGAGTCCAAAATGGCGCAGGATATAGAACAGAGGTTCTCAAAAGTCTATAAATCGTGTATTTGAAAAAAAAACACGTCTTGTTTCAAGCGAACATTTCTGTAGACCAGCGCTTTCCAAACTTTATGCTACTACGCCTCCCCGAAAAAAAGATTTTTTTTCCGCGCCTCGTTTTATATATTTGAAGATATTATGGTATAAAAATTAAGTTATTAAAAAATTTTGGCGCCTCCCCTGGCTAGAGTCCGCAGCTGTAGACAATTCATAAATTAATTAATTTAAGAGTAAAACTTCTTTAGGTATTCTGTAGATTACTAAATTGTACACTTATATTTATTTATTAGATAATTTATAATGCGCTTCGATTGAGAATGGTCAGGAGTGGCGGTAATGGCCGGAGAAAGACGATCTACGGTCGACCGTGCACCCTTCTCTACCATCCTTAATGCATAACTTGTTCGCAACTTAACTAATCTAACTACATACAAAGAAATTTCAGTGGCTTTACGACTCCATATAACTTTCCAGGAGAGCAATGAAATTCGAACTCGCTCTCTCTCTCTCTCTCTCTACATATAACACTTCTTGGAACTGCAGCAGCAGCAGCACTCTTGGTGGCATGCCAAAAAATAAAGCCCTCCGCATCCACCGGAAGTTCATAGACTAGAGAGAGGACAAAACTGATCTAAGTGTGCGGGATATAAATCTCAATGTTTGCCGAATAACGGGAGAAGTATGCTTTGTATATATATATGTATGTAGGAAGGCTTTTGGTTTTTGGCGAGGTTAGACGAACGTTGGCGAATATTAACGAAAAGGGGACGAGCGACCGACCGGGTGGGTGGCGCGGATCAATACACCAAGAGGCCTACCCGGGTTATATGATACTTTTAATAGGATTAGCAAAATTACAAAGCATCCGCCGAGGAAACGTTTAATTCTGAAAAATATATAATTCACCCCACCCTCAACAAAGTATACTTTTCTTCGGCATTTTTGCATCGTTTACGCTTTCCACCCCACAAAGAAACAGAAAAAAAAGCAATACGCTTAAAGGAACGTAAAAAAAAACGCCAACTTAATTAACATTATTCAAAAGGGTGAAAATAAATATAAAATTATGAAAACCCACGTTTTCACGAGAAATGTTTTTGCGGAAACAATTCGTCGAATTTGTAATATGTTTTTCGCGAAACCACGTGAAAATCGTTACTTTCCTTGTACACATGATGATGTAGGTGGATGGTTTCAGGGAATTAAACACTTTTTGTAGCAGCCTTTATTACGTATTCAAAATATATATAAAATTTAGCATTATTGAATCATACTCTGGCAATGAGTCACAGATGTGCCGCACTGAAATGTTGCGACGACGAAAAGAGCAGAAGAAAAAAAAGTTCACGGGGAATTAATCATTTTTACGTGACGTGCACACAAACTTGATCCGAAAGTAATCCGAACCTGTCCGGACCAATTATCAAATCACTAAGTTACGAACTACCACCGCTGCCTTGAAATTACTTCTCTCTCTCTCATTTTTTTTATTTCTTCGAACTTCGAAGGTAGCATTAGTCACCGCAGCTTACTAGATTAACAAAAATAATCCATATTTCATAAGTATCGCGTAATAACCGAAAGTTGTATATTTCAATTTAATGTTGCGGAGCCGATTACATAAAGTTACTAATTGGAATACTTAGGATCTTCATAGTATTAAACAAACCTCAAGGAGAAGTCGTGCCTTCCAAATTAGACATCAAACAGACTTATTTATACATGTCGCAGCAATAAGATATTACATATATTGCAGAAATTATAACATTTATTTTCTAATGAAGTCATAATTAGTTCACTAATAAAGTCAATTTTTATAAATTTTAATCATTTATAAATTTTACTGAAAATGATGAAACATTTACGTATTCGAATCACAATAGCTATGAACATATAAACAATTCTTATTGCGTCACAAAAAGTGATCCAGTCGCTCATTCGATAAGAAAGCAATACAATTTAGGCAATTGTTTACAAAAACAAAACGAAGCAATGAATCAGCCAGTTGCAACTGCGAATCATATGGTCAAACGCTAAAGAAGGGATCGGCAATACGCGACTTTTTTCGGTATTAAACAATTCTATTGGTTCAAACGCTCGGGTCGGCCCGCATAAACCATCTCATCTCTATTGTTTTTTTTTTGTTAACCGACACAATCTTAAAAATGCTTCTTTTTATCCAAATCTAAACCAATCAAAAACGGGCACGGAAATTAGAGCGTTTCGTTGCAAATCTATTGAGAAAAATCAAATTTATTTTCCAATAAATACTAAGTATTAAATTTAAATAAATGCGTTACAAAATTTGCGCAACACAAATTAATGATTACGTGATAAACGTTTAAACAAAAGAATGCGTTTCGCACTCTCGATAAGAGAGTAATAAAAATTAGTTAATTGTTTTCAAAATCGTTATATGCTGACGAAAATACGCAAATTGTCACGAAAAATACAGCTGCAAATCTAAAACGTTAGAAGAGTGATTTTCAATTTGAAAAGATAATAATAATAATGTCTCGAAAGTTTAATTACAGTTTGAAGTGTGCGTTGAAACAAATGAAACATCAATCAAACGATCTTTGATGTTACTAATTAACATTACGTAATTGCAAATGCTTCAAATAATTAATTAATTAAATTAAAAGCACACAAATGTATTTAACACAATTAAAATCTGGAATATTAATATTATTATTTTGTTTGTTAAGATGAAAAAAAACTTTTGTTGGACGACTTTTGTAGATCTCCTTGAATAACGAAAAACTTCTCGGACTCAATGTCCTATATCATTTTTATGGTGGTTCCGGCACAGAACTTTAGCCATAAATAAGATCCGCACTAAACATCGTTTATCTTAAACGTTGCACATTCTTACCCGAAAAACACAGCTTCAGACGCACACGAATATTATCATAATTCTAAAATGTTATGTTATATAATGGAAATTTTCGAAATTTGCTCGTGCACTAAGTTTTAATAAATCGAACATTTACAATTATTTTTAATACAAAATGAGAAACTGAAAATCGAAAAATAAAGTTGATCTTTATAAATAGGTGAAAAGAGGATGAGCTTTTTGATTCATAAAAGTTTGATGTAATTGGAAGCGCCTAGGTTTTCGTGTAGTAATAAATTTGCGCAGTGAAAGCTTATTATCTCGTCTATGCCGCCCTTCAATTTCGCAAACTTTATTGGCACTTCTTAATTGCGCGATTCCCTAACAGGATGAAAATGTTTGATTATTAGCGAAATTAACTCGACGACGCCAAAAACCTTCGACTCTTTCTTTCTTTTCAAAATTATATCATAATTGAACGTCGTCCGTCTCGTGTTCTTTACTCCACTTTTCTCATCATCAAACGGAATTAGCAATAAAAAAAGATACAAAACTGTTAATTACTGGATAAATTACAGCTTCTATAATTGAGATAATTAAAGTTTTATAATGTACCAAGTAAATAGCAAAACTATTCGTTTTGTTTTAGAACAAGAAATTCATATTTCTGTGCACATGTCAAGGTTGATTTGATATGGAAATGAAAATACAAGAAACATCTAAGAAGGTTGTGGGTTTGTATCCAGTCTGTTGGTTTCGGATCCAGCATGTCCCCGCCGCAATAATTGTTGGATATATACAGAGAGAGATGTCATATATACAAGATATAAATCGTGGATGCAACTTTTATTTCTTCCATATTTCAAGAAACAAGCTCGGAGGATGTCGTGTCGCGTCATCGTATAAATCTTGGGGCTCAGGATAGGAATAATTTATTGGGGAGCAGCGTAAAACCCCGGAACGCGAATTCTCCGTATTAGAACAGCCTTTGTTGATCACAAACAAATAAAAAATATAAAAATAAAGAGAACACCCCCACGTTCTGAACTATCAAATTCTTATTATATTTCCTTTTCAAATTCAGAAACATATTGGATAAAGATTATCAGTGTGTTTTGTTTTGATTATAGTGAATCCGGATTGATCGAAACCGCACTATGCTGCAGTAATGTGCAATGCGCATGCTTGATTTGGTAAAAGTATATTTGTTTGTAGTAGTACTGCGACCCAATTGTTTATAACATTTTATTGACATTTTACAAAATAAATTATTGACATTTTTGACAGCTGTCAAAAAATTAATGCGTTTGAGAAATACGTATTTGTAATCTAGATTTAAGGTAAGCGCACAAAACAGATGAAAATCATTAGTTCCTCGTTCGAGTTAAATAAGGTAATGAATTGTGGAAATTAATTCCTTGTTGGGAATAACTCTTAATTAACTTACACCAAAAAAGACACACATATTACCGTCTACGAAGTTATCCTTTAAGCATTCGACTGTGTCGCTCTTATTTAAAGTGTTTCCCTCAGAACGTTTAAAGGGGAGCAAACTGCGAAACTTCCGACACCTGAGACTTCGTCGACTACACCTGGTTCCCGTCTACCAAATATATAACTCTATGTACGTTGTATTACTAAAACCTGCTTTTTCGAGAGTTATTTTTTTTGTTACTTCATTTTATAATACAGCCAAATTGGATGAAGCCACAAGAATCATTGATTGAATATTTAACTTTCATTTTGGATCCATTATATATATTTTAGTTTCTGAGAAAATTACTAAAATGTGAATACATTGTTGAGTTGAGTTAAATTTTTTTTTTGTAAAAATACAAACGTAACTGATTCTTGGCAATGCATATTTACTCATGGTACACTTCAGATATGTACCTGAAACCCTGCCCTGAAATATTGGGTCAGATTACACGGATTGGGGTAATAAACATTGGTTAGCATACAATTGTAAACTATAGCAAGGATCGTGTCTTTCCGCAGTTTCATACCTACCTGACGACTAAGTACCTCCTAGTTTGCATCTAAATAGTTGTGAGAGGAAACAGAAACATCCCACACGCCGTATCTCCAAATAAGTTAATCATGTCCTGAATAGTGCTGCTAAGTAAACAACATTCTCCATATCGAGCTTCCCTTCGCCTCCTTCACCCCACCCGTCGCGATTCCCCAACCCTAAGCGTGGGACTACATGGGAAAAGCTGCGTTCATATCGGATCAATATCAATTCCCATTCAATAACCTTATTATAGTCGCGACTGAGGGTAGATCTAACGACGAACAGTAGGAGGAGAACGATACTTTCTTTTTTCTTTACCGAATTCTAAATCCATTTTATATACTATAGCTGGTTTAGAATTTAACACAGCAGTAGTGATAAATCTTCAATTTTATAGTTATGTTTTCTTATCACAATGATTCACAACAAATGTATGGTTTTATATTCATCAATAACAAGTCTGTAAATTTGTATGTATTTAGATTTTAGCAATTGAACTTTCTGTTCCATAAACTATTGAACAAGCATTGCTATTTCAAATAAACTAATTTAAAAGCTAATCAATACAATATCGCTTAGGTTAAACGAGAAATTGCAAATGTATATACTGAAACATTGAACAGGACGAGAAAAACTATGAAAGTAAATGGCGCTTTCGAATGGTAGACGTCTAGGAATAAAGCAGTGCACAGTTATGAATGTATCTCTCTGGTTTACTTCGGTCGTGCGGTAGGTCAATGGTTCTGTTATATAAATAAACAGCGAGAATGGTTGCAGCCGCGAATACATTCGCGGACAGTGAGCGTTTCATTTGACATATTTGTATGCTTTTACCCTCTATTTGCCAAAGGGTTGGAAAGGTTTTATTAATTGCGTGAGGGGGTGGGGGTTGGGTTGGTGTAAATTAATGCGCCTCCAATTAACATACATCCATTTCGCAATGTCCACATCGTTCGGTCGGAGCGACCAAAGTCAACTTCTTTTGCATAAACAAATACAAACAATGGTATAAATTCTGCGTATGTTTGGCGTCGGCAAACAGTGGACGCGTGTCGTGCGTTTTGTAATTCATGATGCACGACGGACGTCCCATTCAAAATGTAATACCACAATCCGTTGCTTGCGTTCCCTAAATATCCAACATTCGTATGCATCTTTTGGATTCGTTCTATCTATTGTATTTTCTGAGAAAATTAGAAAAAGGTAGACAATACATTTTTCGAGCGATATTTTTTTCGTTTCTTCATGTTAGGACGCGTATTACAACAAAATGGTCGTAACCACAGTAATAGTTGAATACTCTATACATTCTCCAAATATCCAACTTTCATATGCATCTTTTGGATCCATTCTATCTATTATAGTTTCTGAGAAAATGACTAAAATGTGAAAACACTACTTTTTTCGAGCGTTAATATTTCCTCGTTGAAGAACACCCTAAAATGTCCTACTTTGCATCATGTTGGAGTGGACACTTTTGAGGAATTTAAAACTCTTTTCCTTAATCTTCTATTTAACGATATTCCATGGTAAGTATGTGACATATACACAAAAAAAAAAGAAACTTGTATATTTTAATTGAAATTAATTAAACGCAATTGTAACATGATTCATTTGAACACGAACAATTAACGTTTCGTAGCCTGTGCCTCGATTAGATATTCCATGCATTAAAGGCATTAAATGTGAATGTATAAATAACGAAACAACAAACAAAAAATGTGGATTATTTCTAGTTGTTCTGTAATGTAATAGCACGTAATGACAGGAAATTCCGCGCGATCGTATCGAATGCAGTAAAGTGCGGTTAAATATCGATTTCTTGTGTGTCCGACTAAAAATACTTACTCAACTATAAATAAATACGCGAGCTATATCACGATCTTTCCATCTAACTCTGTGTAAATTATGGATTTTTAGTCAAAAAAGCAGTGAAACATGCGAAAATTAAAAATAGATGTGTCGAATTTAATTAAAACGTCATTCAGACTTTTTAGCATTTGGTAATTAAGTAAACTTCTGTAGATAATAAAAAAAAATGTATGAAATGAAATGAAGCCCTCCATGAAATGTCTGGTAATGCTATCAACATCAGCATTGATTTTACCATTAGCTTAAGGAGGAAAAAATGGGTGCAATAATATTTTGCTTTTTGGAATAAAGTGACTCATCTTATTCAGACGCCGCGACGTCTCCGTCTGAAACGGAAGTGCTGGAGTGAGGAAGAGTGAGAGAGAAATATTCGGTGCACTCGATTTACAATGAGCGAGTGAATATAATCTTTCGTCCTGAAAGTTCGCGATTTATGGAATCTATTTTTATTGTCGAGGCTTTTGCCGAAAGTTTTTCCCCCCGTTCAGATGTTGCTCGCCAATAGAAACTTTCTGAAGAACTGAGATTATCGGAAGGGCAGGGCACGATACTTTCCCCGACACGAGATAATGTTCTCTTCTCGTCTCTCCGGCACTCCACTAATTAATTTATTTGCATTCTGTTGGTGCGACGCAAAAAAGGAACAAGTTTCTTCGTGAAAATGAAATCCAAAAAGGGATAAGACACAACTCTTTTCTGTCATTGTTGCTAGAACATTAATTAAGATAACCGCTGGATCGCAATTAATATGATACTCATTATAAGTTTCCTCATAGAATGATGAAAATATTCATTTTACCAACACAAACCAACTTTATTTGTTAAATACAAATAACAATTGCTTACAAAATATTTATACAGAAATACCTCGCATAGTGCGGTAATTGGTTTCGGCAGTACAGTAAAATAAAATCTAATTTTCAAACCGGACTACAGAGAATTCGAATCCGCACTGTGCGAGGTATAACTTGTATTGACAATTATCTACGAATTAGATACGAATAAAATATCTTATATCGAGAAAGCAAACTTTCGATAATGAATCGATTTGTTTCCTCCGAAATAAATATGAAATTGCGAACTTCGTATGAATAAAAAAAGTTCAAAAAGTTTAAGGCGAAGTCAAGTCTCCACCAGAATCATGAGAATCAATAAGTAAAACGAACTGTAAACTTTACCCAAGGAGGCATTTTCGATCAGTTCTAATTATGTAAACAAAACAATCACAACAATCACCTTTGACGCAAGGTCAATAGTTTAATATTATTAACAATTGTCACAAACATTTAATTTGTAGATCAACAAAACGTATAGATCAGAGTTTTTCAACTTCTTCAATACTGCACTCTCCTCACTTAGCCTGTGCTTTGCATAATTTCTCCAGTTTCTGTCGATTGTTTTCTTCCCGCGTCAGCAGTTACTTTACGTCAAACTGACAGCTGTCAAAACGTCATCAATTTTATATAAACGGTGTCCCAAAATTAACGCAAGATTTGAATTAAATAGAAAACACAGTATATGATTCAATAAACAAATCACAATCTGAAGACCAAATTCTATTTAATTCAAATCTTGCGTTAATTTTGGGACACCCTTTACTTAATAACTTGACTACTTGAAGCACGTGAACAAATGTAATGTTGTAAACTTAAATTACTTGAAGCAATTACCAAAATTCATGAAATCAAGGAAGTGGAGAGGATAAACAAAGGAAACGTCGATACATTGTGGACTACAGTTTCGACATAGTTACGCAACCATAATTCTATAGGTGTACATGGGGTGGTGGTAGGTGGTGGAAGGCGTAGCGCAAGATTAATCCCATAGATGACACGTCCCACTTTAATTAAATTAGTAATATCGTGTGGTCTAAACATGCTCCCAGTTTCGAACTGGCAAATTCACTAACGCAATACATATTTGCGTGTATTCGGGGATGAAGGGTTGTGCCGTATGTCTCTTTCTCATTCATTCCCACTATCACACCCATACCTCTCTCTCTCTCGCACACTGTATCACACAGATACACCATTTCCCAATGCCGTTATTATGTAGTACACATAGATTTGGCGAACCGATATTATTTGTGTTTCGAATATTAACTCTGCTCGCGAGTTTACTCATTTTCCATAACGAACAGAAGGAAATTGAACACATTTACAGCAAAACGTACGTAAATGGACGCAGGCAGTAAAGCTCGCGCTTCATTATTCAATTCTTTCTCGATTTCTGTTTGGATTCACTGGTTTACGTAACGAATTCTCGTAGCATATGCTACATTTCTCACGTGTATCATGTGGATGGAAGTGAGCAAACCTCTCTCCGTTCCCTCTCCATTCCACTGCTCCAAATGGAAGGTAATAAAAACCCGGGATACTAATGCATCTACATACGTTTTCACAACAAAGATCACTGTCGGATTTCCCTGTTTGGTTTGTAACATTTTATATAGTAATTGAAAACTCAGTGAAGTTGAACCTTCATTAATCGATATTTAATAGAATATTACTGTCGTCTACCTAGAAACGTAAACACATTTCAATTTCATTATGCATACATAATTAATTAACTAGTGTTGATTTTTCAGTTCACAACCATTTTTCATACAAACTGAAAGATAAAAAATACGTAAAACACTTCGTTTCATTGTTCAAACTTACAATACTATAAAGTATTCGTCCTTTTCACAGTTAGTTGTCCAAAATTTTGCTCTTTTGTTGTTGTTGTTGTTGTTGTTGTTATTGTAATAAACACTGTTATTATTTAATTAATTAAACGTTTATTCAAAATTGAATATTCATTAAGTTTTTATACGTATTCACTTTACCAGAATGTATGCTACAGAGTTTCAATTTACAATGAATGTGAAATCCGCGCGAATCACAAAAGCTGCAAAATAATACTCATGTTCGCAAAAGGCAAATGTTTACGAAGCCTTCTCATTTTAATATTACTTTCAGACCGAAAACTGTAGCGAATCCGCTCATTTTATTTATTTAATTTGTTGTATTTTTGTTGTTGTTGTTGTTGCTAGCCTGCATTCATTTATTTATATTTTTCGTTCCTCTCCGCATATGAAACGTTTAATTCACTTTATAAAAGTTTTAATATTCCGGGCGAACGAAGCACGAGAGAAAAAGTGAGTTTCTTTTTTCTCTTTAACTTATTAATTTTTCCCCTTCGTGCATTTCTCGTTGCGAAACATCATTACGTTAATGTTTTTCCTTATATATCCAACCGAAATTCGCAATTTCCAAACATATATTACATTCTACGTATTCCATTATGGAATGCAATTATTTTCTAAAATTTTATAAAAATAAATTCTTTTAAACCAATTTTCTTTGAGAAAATTCTAAACATTCAAATACCAGTACAGTATAAAGGCTACTTTACTGACAACAAAGTATCTTTTCTTACGTTAAACGTCTTCGAATTGAGGCTATTTTTTGTTGCATTTGAACTACTTACATCAAAAAATATCATGAACAACACATGCATTCCAGATGCAACAAACTTGACTTTAAACACATACATATTTTCTGTTCAATTTGATCGAGTATTGTTTCGTGTCAGTGAACTTGTGACATACGACAATACCTCGCACAGTGCGGTCCCGCACTCTTTGAAACTGGAATAATCGAAGAATTAAAGCCATACGAAAAAGAGGGAAATGATGATTTTCACTAATTTCAATTCGCACTGATCCGCACTAAGCTGTAATATTGCATATTGTTGATAAGATAAGTTCATCGAGTTTCAGATAAATTAGAATGTGAAATAATAAAACACAACAAGTAAAGTTTGCGCGATTAAAAAAAACGATGCAATAACGACAAGTGATTCAAATATCATCGTTTACAATAAAGATACGAGTATTACAAACTCTTCTGGCTTTGTGTGCATCATCAAAAAGGAAATTTATAGTTTATTTTTTGAAAAAAAAAATGTAATGAAACACAAGTTAACTCGGTTACGAGAATGCAAAGGCCGCTTCGGAATTACATCCTGTGCACAGAAATTATGCGAAAATTTAATTTGTCGCCCGTAGGAAAGGGGAGAGATAAAGTCCTCTGTTTTAATTTCTATTTCGTACTTTGTTTTCCACCACAATTTATTTTAAAAATCAACATTTTCTTTTTTGCTTTATAATTTCCATGAACTAAATCCACGTTGAAATTAGTTAAAAACTTTTCAATTTGTGAAAATATTTAGTTTACTTGCACATACAGTTAACTTAATGAATTTGGGGGAAAAGAGGTTCAATTTGTATGCAAATAGGTTCGGTAAGTGGGCACAAATTACTTCGGAATTAAAGATATCTATATAAATTACTTTGAATTAAAGAGGGGACGGTTTCCCAAACTACATTATCATTTGTAATGTCTTTTAAATAATTAAGCCTCCCCCCCAAAATGCGAATAAAACTCTAATGTCTTACATTTGGCCCCCTTTGGCGACGCTTATATCATTTACTAATGATCACTCGATTTAGCATTTGAATTTTAAATAGACTTTAGAAAATGTTTGCATCTGGAGCAGATGTTACGTTTTTGTACTTAATTCAAGAAATTTACATCGTTAACTTAAATAGATTCTTACAATTATAATATATTCTTCATTAACTAATCGTATTGTGTGCAATTGTAACTTGTAGAATATTAAAATATGTTACAAACTTTCGTAGAAGAATTCACCAAGTTTATTTCTAAGTTAACTTAATACTAAAATACAAATAATTAGTTGAAATTCACTAATTAATAATAACCAAATAATCAAAAGAACACTATATTTAAACGCATTGTTTAAATTAGACTAATTTTTATTCAATTGAAATGTGAAAAGTGCTTAAATTTCCTTCATTTTCTAAGTGAATTAAACGTAAATTTATGCAATCAACAAACGTTTTTCTGAAGCAATAAATAAGCGTTCTTTAATTAACGTGATTATCTCAACTGCAGATCAACAATATACATATGCAAATTGTCAATTTTATTCACCCAACAATTTTTGTTACTTTTTTTACAATTTTTCTTTTTTCCCTATAAATTTAGGAAATTACGCTTGGTTTCCTGAAGCGAATAAACATATTAATACGTTATTTTTAATATAATTCCCTTATAGTACGGTTTTGAAAATTTCAAAATTTTAATTGAAAAAATACATTTTTTTTGTGTTCTTTATTTCTTATGCAGTTTTAAATGTTCTCGATTAGTGATATCAAAGTGTGCAATTCAGTTTCAATTGTTTCGGAATCGAGAAATACATGAAATATTCTAACGTTTTCAAGAAATTTACATTGTTTTTTTCTTAAATAGATTCTTACAAATTTCTCAAATATTAATATGCGAAATTTTAGTCTATTTCTACGATAAATTCATTTCAAATACAAATACTAAAATTAACAATTAGTTGGAATTTAGCTACGAATAATGAAGAGATTTAAGGAAATTGATTATATAAGATACAGATTACAATTTCCAAGTGGTTCAAAAATATTTACTTTCGTAAATTGTCAATTTTATTCCTCATCAATATTTCTTTGTTTCTTTTTGTTAAATCTGTTAAGATAATTAGAAATTGCGATGGGTTTTCTAAAGCGGCTTCAATTAGTACGGTTTTTTTTTGATACAAAACAATCAAATTTTTACTTGACAAAAATTCAAATTATTATTATTTTTAACACATAAATGTTCAGGTTTTTGTTTGCGTTTATACAGTCAAGAGCTCTTTATTATTTATGAGGTTTTCGTGTACTCGATCAGTGCGGTTTCAAACAGTGCTATTACAAGCACTATGCGAGGTATTGGTAAGTGTGCAATTCAGTTTCAATGACATCGACAAATACATCAGATAATTTTTTGCTTCAAGAGATATAATAAAAATGGAAATAACTCTTATATGTGTTTTTCTCATAGAAACGCAAATTTTGTGGGAATCAAGAGAGCGCGTTCTGCCCCCAATTCCGAACAAAACCCTAGAGGAGAAGAACAACCCCCTCCTCTTAGAACTTTAGGCACTCGCTTAGAAGCAAAGAAAATAAATGTAATTTTTGGTAGGATCTCCCTTTTGTGTACAGACACACAGCCGTATCCTCGGTTTTCCTCTATTTTTTTTTATTTTTCTTGCATTCTTCTTCGGGAGCAAACTCGAGAGGAGGAATCAAGTTGTTTGTTTGCCGAGAGCGGCTGAAATATTGAATGAGGGTTTCACTCGTCTTCTTCATCCTCCCCCCACTTGCGCTTACATTTCACACATGAAATCCTCAAAACAAACGTCACACCGCAACCTAGGATCAAAAGTCGACAACTTCCAGACTGTCATTACAAAATGGTAATTGTGGTAAGACGAGAAACGCGCAAAGTAATTAATTGGAAGCGGAAGAAAAAGAGAGAAAAAAGCTAAGCGGAAAAGGTAATTTAACAGTGGCTTATAACACGCACGTTGTACAGTTTTTGTTTTGTTTTCCTTTCGCTGTTGTTTTTTTTGTGTTTGTTTGGTTGCGGGTGAATTAATGAAAAACAAGCGGTAAACAGTAAATGACACTTACCTAATTGGACGTACATCTTCGGTCTGACGTTCTCCTGCCATGCAGCTAAACACGCGGAAAACGCGCAGCAAGCTGCGACCACGAAAAGCACCCTCCGCATGATGTTTCGTCTTCAGAATAGTTCCCAAAAATAGGAGTAAAGTTGGTGGTGGTGGTAAAGTTGGTTGGTTGGTAATCAAAAAATAAATGAATAGAGACGGGGAACGAAAACAAAAAAAAACTCTTTCTCTCTCTCTCAATCTCAGAGGATCACTGGATCATAATATCCTTGGAGCACAGCACACAAAAGCATCACGCCAACACTGAACACATAACACAGTCGTTTTTTATTTTATTTTTTTTGAATGGGAGGTTGCGAACACGAATTGGAAGATGACGCAAAGGGATGATATGGTGTTTTATAATATTTGAGGATATGCGGATCAATCGCGCGACGATGATACCCCAATGCGGACGACGCTCGATGTTGACTGGCGTCGGTGCGCGTCGCGACGCCTGTGCCAGCTGACTTCCCCCACCGCAACGGATCGACCCTAGCGCCGGCAACCTGCAACGGAGACAGAAAAAAGGTTGAAGTTTTTCTTCTTTTTTTTTTGTTCAGTTTGCTAGAAACAAATGCAATGGACCGTAAAGAATCAATTTATGTATTTATCCAATATCCCACGAAATCATAAGACTTAACCGACAAGACAAACATCTCTAAGAAAAAAAACTAATAACATATATCGATTATTATCGACACCCACTCAATAAAGCGTACAAACATCGGTTTAGTGAAGAAATTAAGTCGACGAAATGGAATCGATTCGCACGGATTGGTGATGGATTCACCCTCCCGTCCTTTCTTCCACGAATCGACAAAACAAGTAAGAAGGCTCTGGCAGCGGGAGGATTAAAATCAATCGTCTCGTTTAGGTAATTGCCACTTTTTTTTTTGCTCCGAATAAATTAGACCACTTCAATTCACTTTCTCCAATAAATAACTTGAATGATCCGAATCATCCGTAATAAGTACTATTTACGTACCTTCACCCTTTATATATACACTCTTTTCTTATTATTTATCTGAGAAAATGAATGCTTTCAGCAAATGAAAAGACGACTTTTTCAGTCAATTAATTAACGTAAAAGTATGAAATCCACATGCATAATTCACATACAAAATATACTTAATATTAACGTAATTACAGCACTTTTCAATAGATAAGCAATAATTAATTGTAATTAACAAACCTGGCGATGATACAAAGATCATTAGCATTTTAAATTAGTTCGTAAACAATGAAATAAACATAATTTATTTTGCTCCTACATAAATTCAAAAGTCTGCGTCCAATTTCCACTCAAAATGAATTATTTAGCTAATTATGCTCTTATTAACAATTACAAACACATTAATAGGTTAATTTACAATATACATGATAATAAAAACAAATTGCATTTTTTTAAATTATTATTAAAAAAATCATGATTAGTCCTCAATCATACACATTCTACTATACCAGGGTTTCCCAAACTATGTTATATATTTAATAGGTACTCCGTAAAATCTACATCTTCTTTGTTTCAACAAATTCTTTGATCATGTATTCTTTTGTTAATAATTTAAAATTTTCTTAAAAAAAAAAGATTTAAACTTAATGAACTTAATAGAAATAGGTTAAACTCGAATAATGGAAATAATAAGTGTTTAGTTTTATAGTTTAACAGACAATGCACATTCAATTTAGATATATTTAAATTTGGCGCCATTTTTTCTTGTGTATAAGATTTGTGCCATCTTGTGATTAATTAATCGGAACGATGCACGAAAAAACAACGCGTTATTATTACTAAAAAGTCATTTTCTCAATGAGTGATGTTTTGTAAACTTCGTGCAATTTCCAGTCATCAATTCGAAGATTAATTTAGCAAAAAAAATAATGAGGAAACTGGTTCATAACAAGAATCAAACGTTTTAAGAATTAAAAAAAAAATGGACTGCAAAATCCAATTGATCCAGAAACTAAAACGCAACATTTCTAAATTAGAACGAACTTTTCTAACAAATAATTCATTCAATTCAGAAACTAGTAGATTTAGGTTTATTGAAATATAATTATTTTATATTATTATTGCTATAAAGTCATACATTCTTGAAGTGAAATGTTTAAAAATAACATATAGTAAATTTACCTATATTTTTCTGTTTTAATTGAGAATATTTCCATTGTAAATTTTCCTACATTTGTATAAAAAATAACAAAATTGCTTTTACAAAACATATATGAATGATATGTCAGATATAATATGTTATTGTTGTTTTTTTGTTTTATTTTTCATATATATATATTTGAGGACATTTCATGGCCTGACAATAATTTGATTGATTGATAGTCCATTGTTTATGTGCAACTAGATCGATCGATCGATGCATGCATGCATATGCAAACAAATGCAAGAGAAAAAAATGTACAATTTTCCATAAATATGATTACGTATAAAACGTGTGTGTGTATACATATTTGATTAGCGCTGAAAACGTATGAAATTCATTTCGAATTCGCAAAATATTTTGGGACGATTGTGCGTGCGTTCACAATTAATCATCGAAATTAATATACGTAATGATCGTAATGTGCGAGTGCCTTCCCTTCCCCCCAAATTAATATTTAAATCATATTATTTCCACTGTTGTGGAGCTCGCCGACCTTTTCAGTCAAAATAAATATACGCATTTGTAATGCGGACAAATACGAACTATTCACGAATATTCGAATTGATGTTGGATTCCAACGAAAATTTATTTCGAAAATCAATCTATTATTTAATTAATTATTTTAGTTCTAATTACATACTGATAATCTTTCTTTTCCTTATTGTTAATGTCTGCACTATAACTAATAGCATCAGTTCTATATAAGTATACAAGCTACGAGAGTAGAATTTGTAGTCTGTTGTCTCGTTTTTCACAATCAACGTGTTAATATTTGCTTTAAAGTTATCTATTTTATTAAGTTGATTCTAGTAGACATCATAATTGCGACAAACATTATAATTATATTGTTTATTTAATCTACTACTCAATAATTAAGACTCATTATTATCTACTATTTGTATAAGTAAATAATATATAGCAATGCCTCGCATAATGCGGCTTCGTTCAGTGCGGATTCACTATAGTACGGTTTGAAAATGACAAAACAAACTAAATTTTAATTGAGCTAAAATTGGAATTTACAAGATAAGGATTTTTCCAGAAAATAATTGAATACTTTCTAATACTCTTTCAAATCAAGTATCCTTAGGTATCTTCTATGTATGTAATTAAATAATTGATAAATCTATTTTCAATATTCCGAAACAGCGTTTCTCAACCTTTCTTTTTATCCCACGACCCAACATATTTGTTTGTAATTGTACTGCAACCCAACTGTTTGTAATATACACATTTTTTATGACGTTTGAACGTAAAGTGACAGATGTCATTTTGCGACCTAATAGTTTATATCATTTGAACATCGACATCATTTGAGTAAACTGAAAACTGTCATTTTGTTTGTATTTGCACGGCGATCCAATTGTTCATAACCTAAAACTGTTGACGTTTTGATTCAAAATGACAGCTGTCATTTCAGGACCCAACATATTTGTTTATAGAGTTGTTTACAACATAAACTTTATTGACGTTTTGACTCAACTGACAGCTGTCATTTTCTTTTATTGAATCATTAAATGTTTCAATTTGATGTAGATTCATAACGCCCATCGTCCGGTGCGGTCTGCGAAATAGACTTGAATCACGAAATTATCCAAATTGACCGAACGTAATCGATCGCGGCAAAATGGCATCGGCCGTCCGTTTCAGTAGCCCTCGCGTCGTTATCAGGAGAGGAGAGAAAAGTCCGTTATCAGCAGATTTCTGATCGAAAAGCCGCCCACATCGATCATCCGGAACTCCGTTTCTTTTCGCCACTTTCAGAGAACGGGAGTCAAACGGAACGGACTAGGAATCAATTAGGATGCGATAACATCGTAAAACTTTTATATACAATATATATATATATATCAGCAATTTCTCTTCCTTTGAAGAACTTTCTACATTCCATTGACAATTATAGGAGAAACACAACGACCTACGCTCAAATATCGACGTTGGCGTGGGCGATGATAAATCCGAATCCTTTTGGCTTCGAGCCTTCTCCGTCTCTGACTCTGTTTGTGTGTGTGTGCAGTTTGCGCTTCCTGTCGCGATTTAATCTTCCGCTGCGCTCTTAATGATTTCCTGCTCTTAATTAAACCGAGCGTATATCAATGAAATGTTTAATACCTTTTATCCCCGGCGCAAAATCTGTGAAACTTTCAACTCCCACCTTTAATAAATAAAGCGCAACGTGTACTTCCACTTAGTAGTAGAATAAATTGCAGAGGTCAAGTTTAACGCAAAAAAAAATACGTTTATTATTGTCACCAGAAATTGACTTTCCAATTTACGTTAAGCATTTTCGAGTTTATTTTCATAGACTTTCATTTTCATAAATCGCGCCCTTGCGTGTGGTAACAGCCAACATTTACATTGGCACACAAAGGCACTAAATAACCGCGTCGCAACGTTTTTCCATTCATAAAAGCCACTTCAAATTTATCATGACTTATTTTCAGAACACATTTACTATATTTATTTTGATATTTTTAAACCGTACTATACTTGAATCCGCACTATGCGAGATATTAATTTATTTATTATAATGTACCGTTTCGCTGTAACAATTCCAAGTGCGAATGTGTGAATATTAAAGTTTTTGAGCAGGATTTGATCCAAATACATGTAAAATCTACGACACATAGTTGAACATAAAAAAATGGGTGCGCTTTTAATATGTGCAAATATTTGAGGATTCGTTCAACTAGACAGAATATTTTTTTATGTAAAAAATGTGAAAGCTTTATCTAATTTTTAAGTGGACATTCCGCTGTGAAGAGAACAGGAAAAAAATGGGTTAATCTACGGAAAGAAATCTCGAGTAAGCTCCGTTTTCCATGTAAAGTGAAATATATGTATGCATATAATGTAATCTGAAGGAGTAGAGTAGGGAACGAGATCGATAACTTAAAATTTTATTTTCGTAAATCTGGATCAAGAGCTCGATGCAAAAGTAGGGCAGAAAACCTTGGGGGGAAACCAAACGATAGTGGTCCGATATCAAGTTATTATTTTCTTCATAAAACACACACACACATATATATAAACCCTCCTTCACCCCCGAGGCGCAATTTATAAGAAATCGCGTACGAAAACTTTATTTACATCCTATGCTAATTCCGCTTTAACATATAATGAAAATTTGTCGCAGCGCTGCGGGAATACTGGTGAGAAAAGAGGGTCGCTGCATCCGAATGAGGAGGCACATTTATACACTTATAGCGAGAGACGTCGAAGGAATATTATTATACGTCTCTTCTGGGCAATTCTTTTTTTTTTCTTTCTTCTTTCATTTCCAACACTTCCTGCAGGGATATGATGTGCGTAGGTGCAGAATATAATTAGTGTTTTAGTTTAACCGAGGAGCGAACTTTAAATACAAATTAGCACGTGCGCACATAGAGTTTCGACGATAAAATCGTGCAAATTTCGCGATAACGTCGCTTCCTTGTTATCCGAGCATACAAGAATATATGCGTGTACGTACGCTGCTGGCTCAGCTGGAAAGATGATCTCGCATATTATTCTTCTGCTTTGAATGTTCCGTCCTCCATGTTCGCTCGTTCTCTGTATATGATTAAGAGTTTTGATTGAAAAAAGCCAGCGGGATTCGTGTTCAAAGTCGCTATGGGAGACGCGAAGGCTGCTTTGTTCTTGGCCAGATGTCACGAGAATGCGAACTTTATCTCAGACCAGAAACAGACAGTTGTTACAAACTCTCCTTTCTTCAAGTATTGCTTAAAATCATAACATCTCCAAAAATAATCAAATCAAAATTTTACGTAAAAGTACTGCCTTCTTAATTTGAGAGATTTAATTGCAGTTCACTAAGAACCAGAACATTGACAAATAATTCAAAATATTTCACATAAAGTTGTATTTTTGGTTATTTTCACCCATTGAGGAGGATAAAGGGCTTATATATCCGCCTTATCTTTTACACATGAGACTTCGCTTATGCAAAATTGTATACAAAGTAATTGAAAAGCTTTGACGTTAATTCTATAGAGGCGCCACTTGTGTTAGCGAAATACGGCACAACATAATAAAACACAGCGCAAAAAAACAATTGTAAATGCGACCTTGATGTTTCAAGGGTTAATTAATATGTAGAATCATGTCATAACGGTAGTCCAATCAGTCCAAATTCTGCAAGTAATTATTGTAAGTAAAATAAAAATTGTTTGCTAAAATGGTAGAAGAGAATTTTTCAGCTTGTTAGTTTTTTTATGAAAAGTATATTTTCTAATGGAATGGGATAAGTTCGAGCGGATGAGGATGTCGTCCTCGTATAAACCTGGATTGCGCTGGACTGGTGTGGCCATTACCGAGGAAAATTTTTATATAAATAAGTTGATTTCTATTGAAAGCCACTCGAGCAAGTTATTCGGCCCTGAGGTCCCGAGGCCAATTCCACTTCCTTTTACGTACCGTACCACATACAGGGCAGAGCTCCGCAAAAATGAAAAATGTTTACTGCATTAAAATTTATTACGAGATTAAACGAGAGAGAGAGTAGTGGCCAGCACTAAGAACCAGAAGCGGCCAGGTAATGAGCAACGAGTTTGCTTTGCAGCTGTCGACCAACAAAAACAACCAATCCACCCACGTTCGCTATAAATTGGGGGTGCATTGCATGTTGGGTGGGTGGCCCGGATTGGCACGAGCATCCCCATCTTACGGGGAAGTTGGGAACAATGGACGTAGTGCCGACGGCGCCGCGGCGGTCAGTGCACCCGATACTTCACAGAGGTCGCTCGCATTATCCCCCCTAAAACGACCCTTTCTGGCATGTCGCATTACATAAAAGGCGCAAGGCATAAAATAAAATCAAACTACCAGAAATATTGGAAGAGGTGAAGAGAATAACAGAATAATAGTGAAGCAGAGAACGCACAACAAACTAAACAAACAGAAGAGCTACGCGAAAGGGAAATAATAAAAAAAAAATTAAGGACGTAATTCAATTGAGGATAAATAGCGACGCTTATTATTAAAAAGCATATTTCATGGGTGAAGAAGGGAGGAATGCCAACGTGGCTATTCATTCTCTCTCTCTGACCCATTCCACCATTCGTAGCGCCGTCCCTTTCTTACAAACACTACAATGTTGCTACAATGGCCACATAAATGGCGGCATATTCGGGATCAATAGTAGCCAAGCAGCATCATCTGAACATCATCCTCGTCGTTGCTTTTTCGCCCCCTCACCCCTTCAACCCTCGACAATTGTAATTCATCACTTGACCAATTTAATCTGGAAAATTGCTATTTAATTGCGGCAATTAGTTCTGTTTTAATTAGGCCAGAGCATCGTCCGGTTTCGACCGCTGCAGCGTGCGACAGATATTTGATTATTTCAATCAATGGTTTGTTCAGTTTTAACGCCTCGCCAACACATCAACTATTCATTATTACGTATTATTTAAACCTGACTACATTATTTTGCCATCATGACTACAATTACTACTATTAAATATTAATAAACAAATTAAATTCGATTTGCTTTGACTTATCAAAAAAAAAAATATAACCTATATGACAGCTGTCAATAGTTTTGGATGGTAACACTTGTGCTTACACATCACTTTGTTTATTTATATTTATTATGTTGGAATTTGAGTGACACTAATGACGTAATAAAATATATTCATATCATTATTTTTATAGTCTAATCCCAAAAGATGATAAAGGCGTCATCTTTTAGTAAGAACAATGAATACAATATATAAACGTCATTACATCATTATGTTTCAGCAGCTTCTTTGTTTATAATTGACAACAGAGCTGTCCTTAGACCGGGGCGAGTGGGGCCCAGGCCCCACGCTTTGAGGGCCCCGCAGCCTTATGCGAACCGACAGGCACTCCGTTGCGCTCCGTTTTTATGTTTTTTTAGACTCGAGTCAAAGGACACTTGGCAAAACAAAGGTTTTAGAGTTGCGATTTTAAATTATAAAAAAATAAATTGTTTAAGGGCCCCAAAATTATTTTTTGCCCTGGGCCCCGCACTTGCTAGAAACGGCCCTGATTGACATACCATATAAATACAATCTATAAGACAGCTATCAATAATTTTGGATGGTAACACTTGTGATTACACATCTTCTTTTATTTTTTATTTTTCTTAAGTTAGAATTTGAGTGACTGAAATATAAAATTTATAGTCCAATAGGAAAAGATAAAAACGCCATCTTCTGGTAAGAACGATAGATATAACATATAAACGTCATTACATAAGTTTCAGCAGTTTCTTTCAAACAAATTAAAAACAAAAGAAATAATTGTTACTATCAAAACACGTAACGATGATCAATATAACATATGTATATAAATCAGTAGTCTCAAACTGGTGGTTGTAAATACAAAGTCTTCTAATGAAATGTAATTAACAAACATGAATAAAATATTATGAGATATTGCAAATGTTATTAGAGTAAGGGGGAAGGCGAGCGATTCGTATAATTTAAATTTAATCAACGTAAATATTTAAAGTGGTCATAGGGCCGCTCCCTTCCCATTTACTGTGCGCTCTGTTTTCAATTGGACGGATGCAATTAAAACGTGGCACGTGTTTTAATCACGTGGCATTTGTCTGCAGCAGATGCTCCATTTGATAATCCACGTGTTGTATGCAATACGAGAGAGAGACTATTAATAACCGAAACCGAAAAGTGGCTACTTGTGGTCCACTAGGGTGACCACACAACCCTCTAGAAAAGCGCACGCCATCTGTTGCATAACTGAACAATTTCTCTCTATTTTATTTGGTTCTTTTGTTGGGTGAAGCCGAGCAGCATTACCAACAATTTTACTCGAGTCAGGGATTTTAATTATAATTAACTCTGGCATAATTAAAGCGAACAATACAATACTGGCGGCAGTAGGTGATGCGGGGATGAGAGCAGTGCATAATCCTTGCAAGGAATTTCCTCCCACCGGATGAAATATTCAAATTTTCATTTTGGCGCGCCGAAATTAATTCCCGGAGAACAACTATCGCGTCAGAAGTGTGCTGGTGGGAGGCGGAATCTCTTCAATTGAAATTTATAAATTTCTCAGAGCCCGCATTAAAACGAAATGAAATTTCTTGCGAAGAATCGTTGAAAATCGCTTTTTATTGTTGTAAATTCGATTTCCTATACAGGATTATTCCGCCGTTGTCACAAAGTCAAACAAAGTTTTATGCGGTTTTTATTTCAAGAAGCATTTTTTTTAAATAACTATTTTAGGCCATTTTGACACGTTTTGACACAAATTGGCAAACAATTTCATCGGAAAAGATGATAATTCTGGATATCAGGAATTGTACAAAAAAAAATAGCAAAGCCATCGCAAAGTTTAATCACTGATTATATTGTCAAAGGGAAAAAATCAACATGCGAAATTAAGACTAATTTTACTTGTGTAGAATCATTATCTTCAGGACATAGATCTGATATGCTGACTATATCTTCTAGTGATGAAAATGATTTCGAACCAGTTCGCAAATTATGCTGAACACTCTCATATAGCAACGATAATTCAAAAGAAAAAAATGTGAAGAAAGATTAACTTTCATAAAAAAATTCTGTATTTTTTTTGTAAAATTTTTCCGTATAAATTTAGAAAGAATATGTTAAGATTATATTTTTCTGAAATTTAATAAACTTGTCTATGATTGTTAACGTTTTTATACAATAATGAATAAACATTTCAGAAAGAATATAGTAAAACTAATTATTTTTCTGAAATTTAATAAACCCTTTTTATGCGATTTTCGGTATATTATAACTCATTGATTTAGTTTTATGCGGTGTCTAGTCCTTTTTTGTGCGATTTATTTTTATGCGTTTTCCTGTGGAACGTATTTACCGCATAAAAAGAGAACCAAGTGTATAAAAACAGCGTGTGTTTCCAGCGACTTATTGATTTTCGGAGAACGCGACGCGATATCAAGAACACCGTGAAATCTATGCAAATTACGTGAACCAACTTCCGGTTTTGTTCCTCGCACAATCCAAATCTAATTATTATTTCATCTCTGTGCCAATCACCGGAGCATAACGGATTATGCACGTCACATGGACTCGTGCAGTTAGGGAATATTAAGTAAGTTTCTGTTTGCGACAGTGTGTACATACATATATAAACTACAACATATATTCAAACGCAATTTGGAGGATTGATCTGTCCGTGTATTTATTATACTCGTTATACATTAGTTCCAGTTTTAATCTGAATCCTAAGATCAAAGAGCACATGTGTATGTGTGTGCACTAGAATTAATAATTGGTTAACCGTAATCAGTAATGAGAAAAGCACGGAATATTGAATCAAAGCCTTCACTAATTTGTATATTAGTTCAAAAATAAACTACAACGTACAAAAAGTAACTTACACTTTGCAATTAGTCGCTTAGTAAATTCTTCCTGTTAATAATCTCATTGCTTTCTTCATATTTTACTAAAATTTCTTCAAATGTCAACTGCATTTTATTAAAAAAATAATAATATCAAAAAATATAACCTATATGACAGATGTCAAAACGATTATCTAAATGTCAACTGAATTTTAATTGCAAATAATTTAAGTAACTAAAATACCGAAAACTAAATTTAGAAAATTACAGTAAATAATGTGAGAAACTGAAATTTCGAAATTTAGTCGAATAGTCTAAATTAATTTTAAAAACTGAAAAATAATTTCAGAAAAATCTGAAATATTTTTTTTATAATTAAATTAACTAAACTGAGAATCTATTAGAGCAATTACAAAAAAAAATCTTACTGAAATTAATCAAAATAAAAGCTAGACTATAAGTTAGTCTAGTGGTTATTCTGTTATATTTTAATAAACTACTTACTATGCAACTCACGCATTGTCTTTTCTTTCCTTTCTTTTGTCATCCCAGCTGAAAACCAATTGGAACTGTAGATTTTTAATTACGATAAGTAAAAAAAAAACAAAACGTATATTGACTATCCGGAATACAAAACACCGAAGATGCAGTGGAATTTCAAAATCTGATAAAAATCTATTTTATGTGCGGATCAGTTTACATCCAGTCACAGATATGTTAAAGTTTTTTTTTTGTTTTGGATTTCAGAAGCGTGATGTTCTTTTAATCATTGAATTATTTCATCTAATTGAAAAACTTCTATGAATATTAATACTATATGCAAAATTACAGCTGTCATTTGTTATTCTTTAAACAAATATGTTGAAAAACACTGCTATTAAACAAATATATAAATAAAATTCCGTAGAGGAAGTTTAAAAATGAAATGAAAGGAAACGGTTGTTCATGAAGACAAAAGAAACGTTGTATGTTATAAACTATTAGGACGCGAAATGACAGCTGTCACCTTACGTTAAAAATTGTTATGTTATAAACGATGGGTGTAGACAAATATGTTGAGTTGCGTTACAAAAAAAAAAGCTTGAGAAATGCTATTATAGAAATACATAATTGAAATGTTGTAGAGGAAGTTTAAAAAATGAAATGAAACGGATGTTCATAAAGGCAAAAGGAAAATTTAATCCCAGCCAACTTCCTTTTTTGATTTAACGCTTATGAATCAAAGATAAATAATGCATTTTTAACAAAACGAAAACACGTATTGTTTATTTATCCATTCAACCGACGTCTAATTGCAGAAAGCAATTAACTATAGTTTATCATTTGTAACTAACGATGCTCTCCCAAGAGATTGTTATATTTGTTGAGTGTAGTTCGAAAGTAAGTAGGAAATTAAATGATATAATATGGAGGACAGGTGTTCTTTTTGTGCAGGTACAAAATACTGCTTCGAAAATTAAGTAAATGGAATCTCCAATGGAAAAAAAAGGCTCTAGCACGCATTGTTTGTTGCTGCTCCCCTTTCTTTGCCGATGAGGTAACAATTCCCCAGACGGAATGTATTCATCCCATTTACTTAACACGTCCGTGCAGTAAACCTTAACATTCACAAGATGTTTTAAAACAATCAAAAAAAAAGTTGCTGGGAGCTCTTATCTAAATTAAATTCTACGCACAACTTATTGTTGTGTTGTGTACGTAAGTATGGTCGATTTTCATGAAAGACCATCATCGGTCAGTGAATTGTATCGCCTTAAATTAACTCTTCAAAACTTGTTCATTGATACAACCAAATAGGGAGACTGGTTTAATTAGCAATTTCGATCAGCAATATTTCCTGTCCAGCAATAATTTCGCATTCCGCGAGTTGCGATCCACATGACTCATCCATGTTACTTAAATTTTCTTCTACTTTGGCACGGAAACTGTCTCTGCGTTCGCTTAATAACGGCAAATGCAAACACAACGGTGAATCATTTAGTTTTCTTGAATCACCTCGCAAACAGAGACGTTCTCTGGTATAGATAGAATCGCGAAAAACGTTCATTCCCCACTTAACCAAATTGCATTTCTGCAAAGTTTAATAGCTGCTGCGTCGAGGATGTTGATGATGATGATTTCGATGAAGTGCCCTCGGCTTAATACAAATAATTATATGCAGCAGCTGCCCTCCTCTCATCTCATTTTCAGGTTCTTGTGTACACGCAGAGACGAAGAAGCAAACCTAGGTGTGTCTCTCTTTCTTTGTATCGATCATGTTGACTTGACTATGTCAGTCACATAACAAACATTACAACAACTAACAAAAAAAAGAAACAGAACGACGACGACGCTATATGTTTTGTTTCTTTCGACATCGGGGGATTCCCCTTGAAACCTTTCGTGGATCTCCTAAATATTCAAACGCGAACACGTGAATAATGCAGTGATTCCCCCGTGTGAATCAAGTGCATCTCCTTCGTTCACTCGTTAATCTTAATGAAACATTTTCTCCATCTCCATCTCTAATGGAAAGAGTGTTTTCGAATCGACACTAGTAACGTATTTAAATTTATTCATCGATATTAAATGGTAATTTTATTCTACCAGCTTCAGTGTACACTTCTTCTACAACATATTAGCCGTGCCATTATACCTAATTTTCCTCAGCTTTAAACTCTCAACAGATTACGTTACTTAAATCACTCCTTTTATTTCACTCGATCAAGCAAACTTTACTTATTTAATTGATACATTATCTATTTTTGAATTACATTGAAACTTCACTGATCGAATCCGCACTATATGAAGTATTTCTGCATTTAGTTACTAGATTAGTCCGGTTTCATGCAACACTAGGCATTGTTGCAATTTATAAGAATGTAGCAAAAGTTGTTTCAAACTTTGGGTAAAGTTTCCAGAAAGTGAGGCAATCACTGAATAATCCTATTGAAGCAGACCATCAGGTATGTAGAACCTTTTCTGAAATAACAAGAAAAATATTGTCTTCGAAATAGATGTTTTTGTACACAAATGATCAATAATTTCATTCGCATTTATATTTGTATATTTGTATTATCAATAATACAGGAATTGTGAAGAATCAAACGCGTTTCATAGAGATTAATTTTAATTTTCTCAATTGAAAGCGGAAGTCTGGGTAGTGAAAGAGCGAGCGTCAGAAGAGTAAAGTGCCCTAAAAGTTACATGCATCTAAAGAGTAGTAGTCAGTCCCCTCATAGAGAGAGAGAGTTAGCCAATTAATAGTAGTGTATAATATTGAAAATAATATGGGTAGATCAAAGGCCGACGAAATACGCAACCACATGAATGAAAAAAACATGAGCAGAGGTAAAACATCCAGGCGGACTGATGAAAAAAAAGTTTGCTGCCGGCCGACACGCGTTTCCACTCCGTTATTTTTCTCTCTTTTTCATTCTCGTGTGGCTTCAGGTATGGCAGATGGTTTTTTGGGGAAGTGGTCGCATGCACCTGGCCCCGAAACGCACCGTTTTCTTTATGTTTTATTTGAAAGCAGACGAAACCATCAAGTGCTCTGCATCACCGAATAATCTAATTGATTAACTCTAATGGATTAAAGCGGGAGAATAATGTTAATTTAGAGGCAGGTCACTCAACCCAAATATTTTCTTTCCCATCTCTTCCACAGACATCCAACAATACACTACTGTTCACATAATAAATTTAAAATAATTAATCACTGAAAATTGATTTGAATATGATACACACAAACTGTATGCAAGTATCAAAGTGAGTGTGTCCACATGCATTGATTAAAGAACCAATGGCTTACATCATATTTATGAAAAGATTTTTTAGCAATAGCCATGAATTAACATTGAAGACTTGTTCGAAGATATTTCAATCAATTGGTTACATTTATATTTAGTTTCTTACTATCCCTTCGAAGAACATCAATATAGTTAATCGAACAACATTTTCATGAATGTTGATTGAACCTATGATTAATTGAGTAGATTAATTAATGTTTATTAGACCTACTATGATTGTTTAATTGAGAGGGAGTCATTTTCAAATTTGGATTTTGTACCAAATCAGTTGGCACTTCTCAATACGTTGGCATGGAAACGCTAACTTACCGCGGAGGGGGCTGCTCAGTACGATCCCGTTTCCAATATTCAAAATTTTTGTGCAACTCTTTCAAATCCGCTGAATTCTTGTGCGATTAGCGAGATCCATCATCGGAGATCAATCCAATTGGATTATACCCAACTAACTGTGAGTAATTAATCCGTTTTCTTCACAAAAAACATCTACAATAAGTCCTTACATATACTTGCGTTAATTTTATATGAAAATGTACTTACGATTTGCATTGTTATAGATAATAAAGTAATTAATTGAGTCGTGATAATTCACGTTCAAAATGGCGGTAGGTGAGAGCAAACATTTTCCCCCCATTTGTTTCTATTTGACATATTTCGTGAAGATAGCAACAATGCATTTTTATTGCAAAAAAAAAAAGTGGCGTTCCTGGCACAGCTTGGCACGATCGTGGCGTCCCCACGCCACAGTTTTGCGCGTCTCTTTATTAAGCCAACATCGATCCAATTGTAAATGCGTGATAATATAACTGATATTCTGGGATTTTCAACAGTTTTCAATGAAAATCGGCAACAGGGGAAGCCGCAGTTCCGAGCAGGGTTAAGAATGCCGATGGACCGTGAGTATTCGATTCTTTATATCATGCTTCATTCTTTTATGAATATTCGTTATTCAATGCAAGGAACCCATTCGTTCCCACATCCCATTCTTTTGTTTGATTTTGATACCAACTAATTTTTATTGCAAAAAAAAAAATAATATGCCGTGTTTGTACGCGTCCGTCTCTTATGTTAAAATCATTCCCATTAGATCTATGCAATAAATAATGAATTTTTGGGGCTTTCTGCTTTAACTGGAAATTTTATAGCCACGATTCGTAACCAACGACGACAATGCTTATAAATCGTGAGCAATTGAAAACATTATTTCTTCCCGCTTTTTTTTATAGCTTCAATATTTTTTATTATTAATTACTATTTATATGGATGCAAGGTATTATAAATGCCATTCTTTGCATTTAATCACGTTCGCAGTGATTTGCATGGAATGGCAAGACCGTCTCGAGGTGGATGTTCGTATTCGAAATATTCGAGCAACCACCGACAGATCACATCGGATCTAGGAGCTCGCTGTTTCCCCAAAATTTAATTTCTTTGTATCGCGACAGGTGTCATTAAGAAAAGTTTTATCCACTGGCTAAAACTTAGTCTCACATTCTGATTTACTGTATTTGCGTGCGTTATTTTGAAAACAAGTTTAAGGCTTCGACTCTTGTTATTCAATCGTGAGTGCAGTTCATTTAAAATCTCGTTACTCAATTTGCTATAAATTTATTAATATTAGAATCACGGGAGTGTTAAATTTCCGGGAGTTTTCTGCGTATTTTTATGTTAAATCTCGTGAGTGCCAACGAATGAGGGCTGAGATGGATATGAAAACATCAAGTAGTAAGTTATTTTATACCACACGGGATTCACAACAAGCAGCTCTCAACTTATTTTTTTTTATCATAATTTTAATTATTACAGCGTTTATTCTAAATGTTTAATTACTTCTTTTTCTTAAATTCTTTTCAGGTTTTTATATTTTTAAATTATTAATTAATTGATTCCCTTTGTTTTAGTTTAGGTTGCATTATATTTTAACCAATTTAAGTTTTTTAATTTGAAGGTATTTTTCCTATTAGTTTCGTACTAATAATAATTTTGTTAATTGATTTTAGTTCTACATATGTATAATTTACATTGAAGTTGCAATGGCTTCAATATATTTTACTAGTTGTAGACTCAATAGTAATTACTTAATTATTATTTTGAAATATTTATCCTCACTTAATTACCCAAAAATAACAAATGTTTATAATCTGCATTTTGTTTTTTTAAATTTCAGTTCAGGAAATTCTATAATTAGATTTGGCCACCCTTAAGCCAATTAGTTTTTTCTTTCAGTTTTTTTTGGAAAGTTTCTCATATTTCCAAAATCTGAATTGTATGTTATATTAGTGTGTGTTGTTTTGGTTTGAATGCAAGCGAGCTCGTAATGTTTAAATGTATGAGCAAAAGTGTTTCGATTTGTGTTTGATTTTGAATGAACGTTGGTTGTTGTTATGATTGTGCTGAGTTTTCGATAGAGGTAAAAAAATGTTAAATCTTCATTAACATTTTAAATTTGTTAGGTGCTTGATTATAATTCTTGAACTGTAATAAATACACATTCAAATTTATTTTTAATTAATTATTTTGTTAAATATATCATTTTATTTCAAAATTGAAACAATGTGAACAATTTCTATTTATTAATTTTAAATCTTCTCCAATTTCAATGGTGATTTTGTGGCGCATCGCGATTAATAAGCATGAGTAGTTAGTGGCAAATCTAACGTATTTGTAAGCTTTTTTATGTTTTCTGCTTTCAGGGGTGGATCTAACGTATCCACCGTGCCCGAAAATCACTGGAAAGTCGTGCAGAAAGAGACTGTTCTTTTTAACAGTCTTCAATCAACAAGACTTGTCAGTAGACTGTCCCTGCACGATTGTAGATTTGTATTAAAGGAAGTTTCAGTACCCTTGCCCTCCCCTTAGAGCTTATCATTCGAGTTTTAAATTATCCCTAGGATCACACTATCACGATTCACCTGCTGTTCTTCTGCAGCCCTCCTTGTTTCCAATTCAATCGTATACGTATGTATATTTGTATTAACTTTAATAATTAAAAGTCGCTTCAATTTTTAGTATAGAAATATTTTGTATTTGATTGGCGCCGCGCGTCCCACCGTAACTGGTGCTATGCCTATTATGAGGGTGCCGGTAATTCCGCAGACTAGTCAGTTCACTCTGACATGGTCTCTGCCGGTCGCAACACCTTCCTTCCTCCTCCAGCCATTTCAATACTCTAGTTTTCTCTTCGCTCGTGCGAAGTTCACTTCATCTTGATTTCCTGGTTAAGGTTAGGCATTTGGTATGGATCGAATGAGCTTTTGCTGTGAAGGTTCAGGTCTTGCTTCTGGGTCGGGGACTCCGGAGGTGGATCGGTCCACTATAGAATTACACAGCAAAAACCAGACAAATTATATAATTAGGATGCAATTGATTATCCTAAATGTCCAATTAAGGAGTTAAGGTAATATCATTGCTAGAGAACTAATGAATAGTTATAATTTAATACGATATTATAGATTATGTAAACGTATATTTCGTTCATGTTTTGTGCCGGGTATGTGTTCTTCTATTTCAGAATTGATTTAATGTTGTTGTATGTTATGTCACTAATCGTTACGTTCCCTTTCAGGTACATAGATCATAGCATTTCCTTTTATCCTAAATTTTCCCTATTTTCTTTTTGATTCCTTCCGGGTATGCAGCGATTTCAACGCACCCGCATGTCCAGGTACAAAAGGTATATCATCTTCTTTCGACGATGACAACCAGATATCAATTCAAGCGCAATAAACAGCCTCTGAATCGCTGCAAGACCGTACGCATTTGCCTTCACGAGGTTGCACCTGTTTTTAAACAATAAGTGTGACAGATCTCGTTTCATCCACTAGCTTTATCATACGTTGATTTGTCTAAGGGATGAAAATTAAAATCTAAAGAATAATTATTTTATTCTCATTTTTATGTTTACATAATCTGTTCATTCAATAACTTTACTCATCAGTTAATTCTTCCAAGAAATTGCTTTTCACGTCTTCGGTAAACAATTCTACAGTGTTTAGGTGAAGATTTATCAAAGGAGCAATGTAAGTAATTATGATTATCATAAAAATATGCTTTAATAATTCCAATCTTATTGTAATTTTTAGTTAAAGATATGATCAAAAAGCCGTTGGTGACGAGGTAAGCTTTGACGAGATGAGGATCTACTCGGTTATTGAATAATGTAAATGTAATGCGATTTAATAATATTGGTCGAAACTGAATTTATAATTACAAATCTATTTGCGTGCATAGTAATGCAAACAATAACAATAACAACAATATGTGCGTGCAAACGGAAATGAATGTGGAACAGAGTGATACAAAATCAGTTTCCGTCGGTCGGCAACAATAAACACGCGGAAAAGACAACACAATAATATTGATGTTACGTTCCTATGGAAACGCGCGTAAATGGGAATCGGCGTTGCAACGGGAACGCCGATAAAGTAAACAAAACGCGAACGAGAGGACCTTCCTCCTCCTATCTGTTATGACAAGTTCCGTCCCTTTTTTTGCTGATGGTTAAAAAGAAATAATAAACAGTGCGGAAGACTTATATTTCTGTCTGGGAAATGTGGTGAGCCGCACTTCTTTCGTCCTGTTTTTACAACAAATCGACGATTTCGAAACGTACGGTTTATTTATTTAAATAACATTAAGAAATGGCAATGCTGAAGTAAACACAAATCTTAATACGTACAGATTTACCAATATAATTGCTGCTTATCCTAACATTTTTCATAATGAAGCAAAAAAAATGAACGTTTGAATAATTAGAGTATAGACTTTATATTTTCAACAATATTCATTTCAACTTTTCGCACAATTTAAACTTTGCCTCCGAATTATTTGCATACGAAAATGAACGCGATACGCGGTCGTTGTTGTATTATATTATTTTTTTTCCATCGCGTCGGAATATAATTTTCTTACTTTCGAACAAGCGAGAGAACTAGGAAATAGTTTTAGAATGGTGCCGCGGAAATTTCCATATGCATTGTCGGATTTAGAGCAAAGCCATTTGCGCCTTGTTCGCCGCTCTGCCTCCTGCTCTCGTTTCCATTCTTATTCATCTTTTTCTCCCTGCTTTTCCCTTACCACGAGATTCTCCTTCTTCGTTCCATCATAGAACGAGAGTAATGACACATATAACACTACAATAAACACAGCTATATTGCTTCAAATAATCTCGCACACCATTTCGTATACATATCCATAAGAGAGTGAAGAGCTTTTTTTGCATGTTACACTTGCTTCGCTCATATAATAAAACCATTGAATATTTCAATTATTTTTAATAATTTACTATTTCATTTGTCACCAATTTATAAAACTCTGATTTCAATTTTATTTCATGAATATGCGACGCGCACTTTATAATAAATACGTTTTAATCAAGCAAGTGGAAACAACAGAATAACAAACCGGAACCATGTTCACTTTGCTGTGCTTCCCGACTCCAATTTGCATCATATTCTCAGCGTTTGTTTCGTATACGTTTCGTTTTGAATTCCATTTATTCCCAGACTTCAGGATTAATTGCTATCACAGTTTTTAATCTACCTGGAAAAATACACTTTTTCAAGTACACTATACTACTTGCAAAGTAAAATGTACAAGTAAAAGTAAATACCGTACTTGAATAGTGTATTATTTCTTACTATTTCAATCATATCCATCGAAATTCCATTATTTATTATTCAAATACACTTTTCAAATTGGAGTGCTTGCGATCGGATTTCGCTCCGCTGAACAAATTGCAGAAACATCGATATTCATCAAGCAATTGCCGGTAAAAGTGGTAACTTGATCTCCGAGCATTTTATTCTCTATCAGTTCAAGTATGCAAGAGAGTGATTCTAACTAATTGCTTATAGTATTTCACAGCTTTGACACAAGGTGACAGCTGTCATTTCTCAATTGTTTATGACATATAAAATATTGACGTTTAAACGCTAGACGACAGCTGTCATTTTGCGACCCATTAAAACCGATAGTTTTAATCATAACTCCAAATGTATTTAGTGAATTGTTATTCAGCATTATTAATATTATGAATATTTACTTTATAAGCTTACCAATTTTATTTTGTAAATTGCGGACGCCGGTAAAGCCAATATCTGAAAGGTGTAAAAATGTTTAATAAGTTGCATTTTCAAGTGAACTTTTAGAAATAACCTAACCTAACATTACCTAACCTCTTTAATTATATTGACAGGCGTAACTTGTAATGCAAACAAACAATCGTGTTATAGTACGGTTATAGCGAACTTTAGATTCATTTCCATAATGTAAAATTATATATGTGATTTATTTGTAACAATCAAGTTTTATGTTATAAATTTACTGTAAACAAGCATATTTTATAATTGTAAAATTGTCTTTTAATAATAGCTTACGTGAATTATGATCGAGTTCAGCTTATCTTTATCGAACTATATAATCGCATGACCGCTTTTTTTTTTTCTTTAAAGAAAAAAGGGGTTGCGAAGACATACAAATTTGCATTGCTAATAGAAATGTAATTTAGTATTTAATAACCTTATATATCATTTTAATTAGTAATTATCATAATAATTGTAGACTGTACAAACAAAATGAAATGCGTAAATCGATCTCGGAAATATTCAGTTTCGAAAATGCGTAAAGAAATTATGGTAGGTTGTCGAGTGGACAACTGAGGACAGCTGAAACGGGAGAGTTATTTATGGAGCGAATCTAATTAAATGATTATTGTAGTTTACGGGCGTCGAGTTTGTCCTAAGTTCACGGTCATTGTGTATGAGTACTGACCTTTAACATTTTTCGTAATAGAGTGAAATAAAGAAAGGGGAATAACAGAGAGAGAGAGACACGTTATCAAAGCCATTTAGATACGAAGCTTTTTACTATGACGAATCGCGATGTGTGGGGGAGCGGGACATTAAATCCGGACATAAACATACGCCCAAAGTTTCCGGAAAAGTAATACAAAAAAAAAATAGGAAGGGAGCGAACGTTATCTAACTCGTTATCATCAACGGGAGAGGATAAACGACCGGAAGAATAATGCACAATTGCGGTTCAGTTTTTGTTTTTCCATGGCGCTCCTGATTGCGTAACAACAACAAAACGATGTGCGCTGATCAAATCCCGACTTCATTTCAGAGCCGGAGAAAACGTCCATTAAAAATATAAATAAGCAACGACAACGGCACAGAGAAACAAGATAAAAGAAAACAAAGTACCGAGCGAAACGCAATTACGCTTTTGTTGGCGCTGCAGACGTGTGTATATATATACATGGAGATTAAAGGCGTGCACATCACCTTTTGATGCGGGTAGCATTAGGAACATCATTTTTTTTGTCACTCTTTTATCTTCGTTTCATTTCTCTTTTTTTTTCAACATGCATTTATTAGCCACCATAATCCTGTGTGTATACATTTCGCAGTGTCATTATTACATCAAGTCAGTAAATGTGCAGTTGTTTATTCACAATACATTGGAAATTGCATCGTTTCATCATTTCCGGTTTGTAAAAAAAAATCTCTTTTTGTACTATTTTACGTAACCTCGATTAGTCCTGTTCAAAACAATCAGTTGTTAATAGTGACAGCTGTCATTTGATATACAAATTTTGACGTTTTGACGCAAGGTGACAGCTGTCATTTCGCAAAGTGTAAATCCCATATTTGCATCAATTTTTGATATAAATTTAAACAGTGCATAGATGAAACTCGAATAAAAATGAGCTGCAACAATGGCCCATTGATTTTCGTAATAAAGTAAGCTTAAAAATAAAATTATAAGCAAATAATGGTATCATTATGTCTTCTTTACATACGGAGGATTGTGTAACAGCGCTGGAGCGAGAACGAAGTTGCCGTTTCTTCGTTTATAAATAGATCGTATTCGTATTGCATCTGCATCCAATATGTTGATGAGCCAGTAGTAGAAGTAGTATTCGTTATACGAGCGTGTTTGTTGTCAGTTGGCAGACTGGTTAGTTTTCTTCTTTGAGATCGTTAACGGGCGGCATCTGATTTCATCAGACGCGTAAACTGAACTAAATAAACGCAATCGGAATGAATTCTAAATTCCTTCAAACGATATGTAAATATATGCCTTTTAATATGCAACAGGAGGAGTTGATAACAGAACGTGCTAAAATAAATACGAAAATAAAAAAGTAAATATTTGTACGTCGTTCCGACAACACGAAACGTGAAATCTCAATTGATTTGCATATTTACACGGATAAGATTACATAGTCCATTTTCTTTTTACGACAACGATAAAGATGTCAAGTTATTAAGATGCAATTGAAATGTTTCACAACTTGAAGATTGACAATTCGCTGAATGACAGCTGTCATCTTGTGTCAAAGCGAAGGACTGGTGAAATACTCAATAAACAAATTATTTGATCGTAAAATTACAACTGTCACCTAGTGTCAAAGCAACTATGTTGATAAACGATGAATTTGTTGATGAATGTGTCCAAACGAACTTAACAAAAAGTAATTAAGTACTTTTCTTTAATTGTTATTGTTGGTAGTTTTATAAAATGCAATTTGTTAAAATGACAGCGCATTTCAGCTGTCTCGAGGATCATTTGCATCGTGGATCCCCATAAATGTATGCAAAGTGGTCGTCGTCGTCGCATATTATTATTATTATCCAGGCTATACGACAATTTTTCTTCACCTCTTATCGCATCCAACTGGCCGAGATATTGTACGAAACACTTTTCTTAATGGCCACTATTAAAGACCTCTTATCTTTCTTCCACCCTCCCCGCCTGGTGCTTGGCTTGCTTTTCTTTTTGCCGGTGGTGGTGGTGGTTTGTAGAAAATGGCGACGGTGGCGGCGGCTCGTGAAAAATGTCCGTCCGCAAAATTGAATCCGCCTCGGGGAAAAATTAGCTCTTGCATAAAATTATCGTTAGCACACATACACAACGTGTACAAGCGGGTTCGACCATAATTTTATCACACAAGAAACGTTCATTTCATATTCGCTAATTACCAGCTTACCAGAATATTTCCTCTCTCCTTCCTCCCTACCCCACCCACTCCACGCTTCTGTATTTTGCAGCGCAACACATTTTTGCAGAGCATGCGAAAAAGAAAAAACTTTCAGCGCTTACGTAACAACGTCTATTATTTTCGAAGTTTCGTATACATGGCAAGAAAACTTAATTAAAACGTTGCTTTCCTAATTACGCTTTATTTGCTATAAACATATTAAAAGAAAAAAAACGCGCGGTCTCTACTTTTAACTTGACGCATCACGCGTTTACTTTAATATCGTGTTTTACCTAAACGCAATCGAGAGGATATTGAATTATGTACTAATCAGATCGGATACTTCTAGACTTATTCTATCATTACGTCATGTTTGTCTATTTGACAGAAGTCACCATGTACATCAGCGGTCGGGGAACCAGGGTAAATTACCCCAAATGGGGTAAAAATGATTTTTTTTGGGTAATAGGGAAATTTTTCTAATTTCATCTTTCCATACTCAGAGAACGGTTCTCTGACTACTTTCCAGATCTTGATGTACAAACTGTGAATTGGGTTGTAGATCCTTTTAAATGTGAAATTACCAGAAGAACCTCCAGGTTTGGCAGAGGCAATTCTTGAACTTCGATCCAATACTGAAGCACGTATTCAATTTGAGACCAAAGCAAATCTGTCGTCTTTTTGGTTGTCAAAGGCTGCAAAGGCTTTCAAAATTGCACATGAGGAGGCGGTAAAAAAATTGCTGCCATTTGCAACAACCTACCTTTGTTAAGAAGGCTTTTCCACTCTAATGAACATAAAAACGAAAAACAGAAATCGATTAAACGCCGAAGACTGTATTCAAATTGCTCTTACATTAAAAGTCCCAATTTTAAAGTAATTATATCAAACATGAAGCAACATCATTTTTCAAAAACCTGAAGGAGGAAAGTTTCAATTAATTTTTGTTTGTTTCAATTTAAGAATTTTATTTTGTTTGTCTATTACATACTTACTATTTTCATGTAACTTTTTTTTTTATAAATATGTAATGTAAATAATGTTTATTTAAAATT
>NW_017100111.1:263933-334173 GCF_001412225.1 Nicrophorus vespilloides | reverse complement strand
GGGGGGGGGGGGTAATATCGACTTACGTAAAGATATTTTGGGATAATGGTTAAAAAAGTTCCCCGACCGCTGATGTACATCATGCACGAGAAGTGACAATATCTTCCATACTTTAATAACTGAAAATGAAACTTGTATTGAACAATATACTTACATTAGTACTTGATAAGTATTAAATGAAGTGAAATTTTCACAATGGCAACTGTCACCGTGGTGAAATAATCTTAGCAATATAGTCGATACTTCTTTTTGATAATGATTCAATAAGACAGGAAACGTTATATTATTCTTTTTTTCTGTTCTTGTCTTGGTCTATTATTACATCATGTTTGTCAATTTAACACCATGTACATCATGCACGTTTTTCGCTATCCGCCATAGCTGGAAATGAAACTTGTATATCATACTTAAACTCGTACTTAACAAGTATTAAAGGAAGTGTTTGTAAAATGTACAATGATTATGTTGCGAAATGACAGCTGTCACTTAGTGTCAGACAAAGCGAGAAACTGGTGAAACGATCTTAGCAATTGAGAAACGTTACAACTGCACAAAAATATGTTCGATCGTGAGGCAAAAAGTTTGAGAAACGCTGTGTATCTAAGTTAAGCTGTCAAAATGTGAACAATGCGATGGACGTGACATCTAAAGCAATATTGTCAAACACTCGTGACGTTTCCGAAACGGCAGGCAGACAGGCAAGCAGTGTTTATGCACACGCTGTTAACAGATCGTTAAGTTTCAAATATCTCTGCTGGCCTGTGTTTTCACTCCGGAGTCGTTCACTCGGCTACGAAAAGTTCGAAAATAGTTTTATTAAACGTTTCGAATGGGCCACGACTGCATGTATTTAACATCTATTCCCGTTTCGCTTTATTGAAATCAAAAGTGCCATTGTTTATTTCCGTATCAGAATGTATTACATTTTCTTTTTAATGTTACACTATGGAAATTAAATTAAATATTTAGCAAGTTACAATTGATTGCAGTTACATTTCTTTTTAGCCGCCTCAAATTGGAAACAGTTTGTTCCCCAAACAGTTTGATACATATATTCGTTACAGTCAGGGAATTACACGAAATACCGCATCCGAGCATATAAATATGCCGACTCTCCCCCTCGGACAACAATAAAAACACCAGTTTCGAAACGGTATAACTAATTCATTGGAGTAGTGTGCATGAGTGTGTGCAGTAGTGCCCATTGTTTTGATGATATAATGATGATATAAAGTCTGCTTGAATATCTATTTTTATTTCTGTTTTGTTAACAGTATTTATACGTGTATGCACACATATAAATAAATACAAATGTGAAACTCGTATTTCACTATACATTTGAAAAAACAAAAACAGTGCGCTGCTTTCGGGAGGAAGCGAATTTATGATTTTTAATTACACGGGTCCTTTATTGAAGCCTCGCTGCGTTTCTGGTATTAAATCTTCACTCGCACGAAAAAAAAACAACACATTTCGCGGAAACTAATTACACATGCTCCGCTCATTTTCATATTATTCAGGAATATAAATCGAGTTCACATTTTTAAACAAACATTTTAGATAAACTCACTTGTTATTATTATTATTCGCCAACAAAAGCATTTGTTTTAAACAATTCCAGAGCTCGCGTTTTATAATTAATAATTAATGTTATTCTGTGAATTGCATTTACAGCTTTCTAGGTAAACCGAATTGATTATTTATTTATTTTTGTTCGTCTCTGGTTGCGGTTGTGTGGAATATCGTAGCTCCAAGTGGATGCAATCACTTAATTGCGGTTAATGGATGAATAATGGGGGCTGTGCCTTAAGATAGATACGTATAGCCAGGTTATTGAACCAATTGTTCCGCTGCGAAGTTCATGCGGGTCCACAATTGAAGACACTACAGTAAATATTTAGGATGAAGACATCCTCACAGATCCAATTTGAATTCTTAAATTCAATCAAACGAATACACTTAATACATGTGCTACTGCTATTTACTTATTTCTTAGAATGTACATACAGGACAATAAACTACAATTGAATTCTTAACATTTGGAAGCTTATTACACGAAAATCGTTAATGTTTCAAGTTTCTCGAGCGATTAATTAAATTGTATGAAGAGATCAAATGAATTTCTTCAAATTTGAAAGTAAAATTTGCAATTATTATATTATTTTTTTTGGTAACGTAATTGTTCATAATACCGTGCTAAATTTTAATATTAAAATGATAATTGTGATAATTATATAATTGGAATAATTTATGGAATTTTGTACAAGTCATATAATTGTTGTTGTGGTAATCAAATGTAGAAACATTTTATGAATTATTGAAACATTGATTATCTATTGAACATTTCCAATTATGTTGTTTTATGACGACTTTAAGAGTCAATTTGTTTAAATAAATCTCTTACCAAACATATATAGAATTATAGAAATATTAAATTCAAATTAATGTTAATTGTTATAATTATTTTACAAACTTTTATTGCTTCGAATTTACTTATTTTCTTTAAAATTTATAATATGGGATTGGTTTAAAATGATTTAATTATTGTTTTAAACTAGAGTAGCAAAACTTATACTTTTGTAAATACTAGAATACCTCGCATAGTGCGGTTTTGATTAGTGCTGATTCACTATAGTGCGGTTTGAAAATTTAAAAACAAACTAAATTATAAAACGTATACATAAATGATCGGTTTTTGTCATCTTGTCAAGTTTCTTGTAATGCGGTTTAAAGTCTTCGATTAGTCCGGTTTTCAATAGTTAATCGTTAATACCAAGAAATTAACTGATGGTCCATTCTATTCTCTGTAGTTTATTCTTTAATATCCATATTCAATATGTATTTGAAGTTTACTAGTTATCGAGTAATTAATTAAAACGCAAAGACATTGCTCCTACAATGCATCAAATTAATTTCTTCAAATTTGAAATCCTATTACATGAAAATCGTTAATTCTACGAAATTGACCGTAGTTTATTCTCTAATTTTCATATTCAATATATTTTCTAAATTTAGTACACTCGGTCCTCTTTTTATGCGTACTCTTTTTATGCGGTTTTTATTTCAAGAAGCATTTTTTTTTAATAACTATTTTAGGTCATTTTGACAACGTTTTGACACAAATTGGCAAACAATTTCATCGAAAAAGATGATAATTCTGAACGAACATTCAAGTTTCAACGCGAATTTCAGAATTGCATTTCAGAATTGCATTTCTGAACATCGCAAAGTTTAATCACTGATTATATCAAAGGGAAAAAATCAACATGCGAAGTTGAGACTAATTTTACTTGTGAAGAATCATTATCTTCAGGACATAGATCTGATATGCTGACTATATCTTCTAGTAATGAAAATGATTTCGAACCAGTTCGCAAATTATGCTAAACACTCTCATATAGCAACAATAATTCTAAAGAAAAAATGTGAAGAAGGATTAACTTTCATACAAAATTTCTGTATTTTTTTTTGTAAAATTTTTCCGTATAAATTTAGAAGGAATATGTTAAGATTGAAATTTAATAAAGTTGTCTATGATTGTTAACGTTTTTATAAAATTATGAATAAACATTTCAGAAAGAAATAAGATAGTAAGACTAATTATTTTTCTGAAATTTAATAAACCCTTTTTTATGCGATTTTCGGTATATTGTAACTCATTGATTTTGTTTTATGCGGTTTTAAAAAAATATGGAACGTATCCTTATTTTTATACGTGTGTCTAGTCCTTTTTTGTGCGATTTATTTTTATGCGTTTTCCTGTGGAACGTATCTACCGCATAAAAAGAGAACCAAGTGTAGTTTTTAAGTGAAAAAGTAACTGTCTTAGTTGCTTTTTCGAGGAATAAACTTACTTTTTTCCAAAGTTTGGAATCTAATTACGCGAAATTTACTGATGGCTCATTCTATATTTTATTCTTTAATATCCATATTCAATGTGCATTTCAAGTTAACTTGAGTAAATAAGTAAAACGAAAAGCCACTGCTTTTTCAAGGCATTGATCAATGATTTAAATACTCATCAAAATTTAGGCATTAAAGTTATCTTCACTGCAAATTCGACAATTTAAATTCTGATTGTTCGATTTCATACATATTTTTTTCACATTCAGCTGCACCTGTATTTTTTTTTGTTTGTTTGCAGGTATATAAAACAAATGGAAACGATTCGTTTCGCCGCAACGGCAAAATTTAAAATCCGTTTTTATTGCACGGGAACGGCAGATGGTTTACGCAGAGGAAACAAACAGAGAGAAAAAAAGCTCGGATTTTATCATGCGTGGGCGCGGTTTGAACCTACAATAAATTTCACTTAAAAGCTGTTTATGTTATAACCGAAACCCGATCATCCTCTATTCATTGGGTGCGTCTCATTCATACGGCAAACTATTAAACGTTGTTGTTAATTAGATTCGCTTTTTGCTCATTCTCAAAAAATTTAATAGAATCATCTTCACAGATTATTACACTCCAAATGGTGTAATAAGGTGAGCCAATCTTTGATTCAATTTTCATGCAAAGAAAATGACTTTTTGATGGATGGATTTTAATATTTTTCACGTCGGAGAATTCAATTTCCCTTTCGATCGCCCTATCTGAAACGTCAGTGTTATATATCTGATGAAAGTAGGCGATGAAAATGTGGATGACGATGATGATGAGCATGATTCACTTTCAGCATAATCGACCGTGTTCGCTACTTACTATTAATTGTAATAATGGTAAAGCAACGGTAGAGGTGAACTCTCTCGTTGAACGAGGTGAACGCGTGTTTGGAACAGGGTTGGAAGGTATAAAAAAGCATAAACGAATCATAGTAATGGGCTTCGGGATGTTTATAGACTGCAATTTACAACGTGCTTATTAAGTTTCACGCTCATGACATTGCTAAGCGTTTTATTTTACGACCAAATCACTACATTTTTTTTTTCTCTTACTCATTCTCTCGTATGTAACCACTAGAATTATACAGTTAACTAAATGCAGTTTTTAAAAATATGTGTTCGAACATGAAACTACACATACAAATTACTCATTTAATGGTACAACAGAATAACAATCAGATTAATTGAATCATCAATTAGATAAATGAAATACAATGTCAACGTTTTTCTTGATTACTCGAAAACTAATACATTTCAAATACATATTGAATATAGATATTAAAGAATAAACTATAGAGAATCGAATGAGGTATTAATCAATTTCGTAGTATTAGCAATAATCACGTAATAAGCTTTGAAATTTGAAGAAATTAATTTGATTTGTCTTTACCTTTTACTTAATCACTCGAANNNNAGTAAACTTGGAATACATACTGAATATGGATATTAAAGAATAAACTATAGAGAATCGAAAGAGGTATTAACCAATTTCGTAGTATTAGTAATAATCACGTAATCAGCTTTGAAATTTGAAGAAATTAATTTGATTTGTCTTTACCTTTTATTTAATCATTCGAAAACTAGTAAACTTGGAATACATACTGAATATGGATGTTAAAGAATAAACTATAGAGAATCGAAAGAGGTATTAATCAATTTCCTAGTATTAGCAATAATCACGTAATAAAATTTGAAATTTGAAGAAATTAATTTGATTTGTCTTTACCTTTTACTTAATCACTCGAAAACTAGTAAACTTGGAATACATACTGAATATGGATATTAAAGAATAAACTATAGAGAATCGAATGTGGTATTAATCAATTTCGTAATATTAACGTTTATCGCGTAATAAGCTTCCAATAAAATACTATCAAACGTGTCAAATTACGAATAATTTCCATATAAACAGTGTCACGTTAATAGAGTGAAAAGCAAGAAACAAGAATTGAAGATGGTGCACTTACAAAGGCGGGCGTAATTAGAATCAAACGACCTCTCCTCGCTGCAGGCTCAAAATAAAAACAAACAAACAAAAAATGGAAAGTTTACTAACTTGCACTCCCTCTGTTCAACGCGCTTTCCTACACTTTTTTTTTGTTTGTTAGTTTCTCACGCAGAAATTGACGCGGTAAGCTTGCACGTCGTTCCCTTTTGAGCTTCGCACATTCATTACGTAACCAAAGCACTCTTTTTTTTATTTCTACATTGCGGTACATGAGCAAATAGAGACTTAATTAGGTTTTTTTTTCTTTTAGTTTTTTGTTCCTCTCATTCAGACGAAAAATTGATTTAATGTGAAATAAAACGTAACTTTATTGAGATCTTCCTTTTTTTTCTTCAGCTTTCGTCAGATCTTTGAAGAAAAAAAAAGGAGCTTTCCGAATAAATTTGCATGAGAAAAATGAACATTTCAGTCAATACTTTTTCTTCGCTCTAGTTTCAACCGAATATTCTCAATTCCACAAAAGATACAAATATTTTTACCAATTACAAACACAGCTTATAAAATGAACACCCTGTGTATAAATATATACTTTGCTTTACGTAATTGCATAAAAGCCGGCATTTTGCTCCGTGCCGCGCTTTAATTACATTGCTTTTATGAAAAGCTTGCAGTTTTCACAGTGGACTGTAAGCTAATTTATGAGTGGACTCGGGTAACTTCGACGATAAACAGCCATTACATTTAAAACAAAAATGTACAAAGAACAAATTTAATGAAACTTAAGGCTAAAATGTACAAGCGTACATTATTTGAATCGTACAGCAGCAATACATCGCTTAGTGCCGATAATTAAGGACTATTAGAAACGAGAACTACATTGTTCGATTAAAATTCAGTTTGTTTTGAAATTTTCAAACCGCACTATAATGAATCCATACTACAGTTCGAAGCCGCACTACGCGAGGTATATAGCTGCATATAAATCCATGTAGTTGACATAACAAGATTAGATTAAGGTCGAATGCACATAATGGATTAGAAAGAGTTTGAGCAGTTTTTTTGATTAGAAATGATCGAAAAATCCAGAGATTACTTTCTCCAACTACAGCAAGTATACGTTTTTTTATCAAAAAAAGCTGACTTATCAGTGAAGTTTGTGTCTTAGAAAAATTTGTTCAACAAAATCTTGTTTTTTCTAATAATCTAAAAACTAGCGACATTTAATTAATGAAAACAAATAAAGACATATTTTTTGAATATAAAATAGTTGATTTATTAGTTTAATTACAAAAGAAAAACATTTTACAAGCATTTAACCATTTTCGGGCAGATATATCCGCCCTATTCTTGACACCTGTGCTAAATTGTCTGCAAAGCCACTGTGGTGGCGCAGTCGTCGAATCTTATCTATTATTCAGTTAAAGAAATTTGAACACTAAATCAACGTAATCATTTACAATAATAATGTAATTGAAGAACTTGTGCAATAAGTGCATTCTGTTGCTAAAACAATTAATACTTTATCTAAGAGCGTGTATAAAAACACTATTGTACTCAAGTACAAATAAATATACCGATCGTGCGTTTATAAATTGTATTTTTTTTACTGCTCAATATAAATGAACGAATTCCAAGGTCTTCCGGTGCGCAATTGTAAAGAACGACAAAGCTAAACTGCAAATTGCTAAAACACCGATCAGAGTAGAACGTTGTAGAAACGCAGTAACCCGTACCGAAAATTCTATTACATTTATAGTTGTAGTCCGGTTTATTTCCACGACATTGTTATTTCACTACCTGGAACTGCTACCAACCTCTAATAATAAGGTGGCGTATTGTGAAAATGGGATTTCAAATTGTGGAAACACAACGCAAACGTAGAATTATCGTGAATCATTCAGAACAAAATTCCCAATGAAATATTCAAATAAATCAATAACAAACAACAAAAAAAATCAATAAATTAAATCTACTACTATTAAATCCGTTCATTCATTCTAATTACTCAAAAGTAAATAAAAAACCTCTTCCTGAAAAAGCAAATTTGATTGAATTGTCTTATGAAATCATGTTCTTTTCGTTCGTTTGTTCTTATTTTGATATTGCGATAGTAGTACACGTAGTGTGTTCATGCAGACCGCATTGTCAAGCGCTATGCTAAGCTGCCGGCAAGTGAAACTGGGTCAATCGATCGGATAGATCAAAATGCTCTTTGTATAAGAAGTTTAAGAAACGTTATTATCTATATTCAACAAAATTCATAATATAGACTTGAAAAAATTGTTCAATTTAATTCAATTATTTTATGTTGTCATAGCAACAATAACAAAATGTAATTGTTAACCTCCAGAAACTTTGTTAACCTTTCTTAAAAACTAACAAAGTTTAAACATTTTATAAAATTTTAGTTTAGACGGGAACTGGATTTGTTACGTTTTCTTTTATATACTGTTCGAATCTGTTAAAACTTAATACTCATATTCAAAATAGTAAACTAAGAATGTGGGTAGTATATCTCAAGTCATAGTTAACTGCTTATAAAAGTTAATTAATAGTAGTCGCTTAGATAACCCTTGGTTATTCGGAAGAAATAGTATTTAGATACGAGAATTATTTACTAAGTTCAATAGAAAAACTTTTTTTAGTATATTCAACATGTGAAAATTGTATACACTTAGATTGTAGATATAAGTAAACCATAAAATTTAACGTTAAACTATTAATGAGATGCAACTTGTTAAAATTGTCTTGTTACAACGAATAATACAAGATCTCTATGAATTGTTTTTGATGTTTTCCACATGCATATCTCTTCCGGATGAAATTGTTCCAATTAATGAGATAAACACAGTTAGCGGAGAAGCAGCAGTAGGAAAGAGGTAAGGGGACAAGTAAGTTTTGAATGCATGCGAGAAGGTCCGACGACAATACGTAAAGTTTATCAACATCGGTCGGATTTCCTGTTTCGGTTGAGGAGAGAAGTGCATTATTCCATGTGCATCGAAGCCGACGGTCGCAGATGGCCATTGTAACCAAAAAAAGACGCATTCATCCCCAAAAACAAAACAAACAACAACAATCGCACGCATAGACATCTATGATGTTCGCAGAAAACGCACGTAATTCAAAATAATGTATAAATCTAAAGACTGAAAATGGTACACAAAACACACACACACACTTACGATGTTATTGTTCTGAAGAGATTAATCCAAACAAAAAAAACACGAGAAAATAGAATGTAATGCGAACTGTGGTGTAAATCACAAATTGGTTTCCGGGGGGGGTTGGTAAAAATGCACTGCACACAACAATCACAGGTGATAAAATAATTGAGCACTTGGAAGAATGTTAAGTGGTCTTTCGCACGTTCTCAGTCCATATCGTCTCCTCCATCCATCCAGCACGAACGATGATCGTTTCCTTCTTTTCGTCTTCACTTGCTCGCTTTCGAAATTCCTGTTGCACGGACAACAAACTGCTTATAAACATTAACTAGATGCATGGATGCGTTGCAGATCGATGTGAAGCAGCGCGCTTGCCCGAAGAGCGGCTGACTAGTTACTGAATGTTTTCGACTGTAAACATGGTCGAACACATGCTTCGACCGTTCGGAACGTCTGGCTCCATCTACTACCCACGACTCAAAGAACTCTCGTCAACAGATATTATTATTACGTCCTGCATTCCGTTTCTAACAGAAATTCATCAACGCATTCTTCGCCTCCAATAAAACACAATTTATGTCTCTCCTCATTTGTTCCACAATCTTATATTTCTTCATATCTTATATTCAGACCTTCATGTTTTCCATTGTGTCACCTTTTCTTAAGTTCTCGTTTATTGAATTCTTAAAAATCGTGCCTAAATCAGCTCCTGTTATTAGCAGTACTTTTTTTTGTCAGAAAAAGGTGTTGAAACTGACAACTTGTAAATCTTCTTACTATAAATTGAATTCATTGTATTTAAAGCAAATGTTAACAAGCAGTGGACAGGACAATTCAAGTCCACGCTCAATGACTCGCTTAAAGAGCGCCGTTTCGCATAACGAGTGACGATGATTGCGCACCTGCTACATCCTTTTTAAAACTTGTGTACACATATTATGTGTATTTTTGAATATGTTTCACTATACGAGTAACAATCCAGAAATTTTTGAACGAATTTAAACTCGTTAAGCGAGGTTCCACTGTATTAATAATTACATCCATAATTTATGTATTTCTATTAAATAAATTAAATCCAAAACAATACAAATCTTTATAAAGTTCTTTTGATTTTATCAACGGTAGTTATTTAGTTATCAACACAATTAGTTGATAAGAATTTTTATCAAAGTTGAAACATTATTTGCTATGCTATTGTAGTTGCCTACATATAAAAATTATGTAAAATTTACTTTTATTCAACGACTGATATAAATCTAGTTGCTACTTGTAATATCAAGTCTTCATAATTGGTATTTAGTACTAAACAGTAAATATATTCTTGATAAGAATAAGTTAAGCAAATTGTGCCAACATAAAAATCAGAAACTTCTGCTTCAGCATTATTTACAAAATAATTTCACTTCGTGAATGTTGTTTTCGTCGTAGTTCAGTATAAAAATTTCAAATAAATTAATTAAAAGATAAGATGCAGAAGTACGAGAAATTAGAGAAGATCGGAGAAGGCACGTACGGCACAGTGTTCAAGGCGAAAAATCGAGAGACCCATGAAATAGTAGCCCTGAAGAGAGTGAGGCTGGATGATGATGATGAGGGAGTTCCATCATCAGCCTTAAGGGAGATTTGTCTGCTCAAAGAGTTGAAACATAAAAATATAGTCAGATTGTATGATGTATTGCACAGTGATAAGAAACTCACATTGGTGTTTGAGCATTGCGATCAGGATTTGAAAAAGTATTTCGATAGTTTGAATGGTGATATTGATCCTGATGTAGTGAAATCATTCATGTATCAATTGCTGAGAGGATTGGCCTTCTGTCACAGCCACAATGTGCTGCACCGTGATTTGAAACCGCAGAATTTGTTGATCAATAAGAATGGTGAATTGAAGCTAGCTGATTTTGGTTTGGCTAGGGCTTTTGGGATTCCAGTGAAATGTTATTCAGCTGAGGTGGTTACTCTGTGGTATAGACCTCCGGACGTATTGTTTGGGGCTAAATTGTATACAACATCTATAGATATGTGGTCTGCGGGGTGCATTTTCGCTGAGCTGGCAAATGCGGGAAGACCGCTGTTTCCTGGTTCAGACGTGGATGATCAGTTGAGGAGGATCTTTAAATTGCTGGGTACACCGACTGAGGATACTTGGGCTGGAATATCCGCTTTGCCGGATTACAAACCGTTCCCGTTGTATCAACCAAATATGAGTTGGTCTCAGGTAAATCAGCGCGTGACGTTTGAATTGTGAATGATTTCGTTACCATTTACAGGTTGTGCCTAAGCTGGGGAATCGCGGACGAGATCTGCTTCAGAGACTGCTCCTCTGTAATCCCACGCAGAGGATGTGCTCCGAGGAAGCCATGATCCACGCCTACTTCAGCGACCTCAATTCAGCAATAAAGAATGATAGATGTTAGCAATTAAGGAGGAGGTGCAGCGCCGTGACTATAAGATCGGGGCCCTCTCGCAAAAACTAAAAAGTTCCCAAATAATCTGATCGAGGAGAATTGCGAGAGGGCTTTTGCTACAATTGATATTACATGTGATGTGATATACTTATTCCCAAAGTCGAGAAGACAAAAAAAACAAAAACCATTACGTTTAATAAGTAGTACGACTATGAACTTTACTTTAATAATCTAATATTTATTTCGTTGTTTCGTCATTATCATCAAGGTAATCGTAATCATCCAAATCCTCTTTCCATTGCATCCGCTCCTCGTATAGCTTTCTTCTTAAATTCCATTCCTCTTCCAGGTAGTCCTGCTCAAGTACGTGGTTCTTGTCTGGTCTCATCGCCTTCGACTTTAACAACTGAAATCACGTAGAAATCATAAACATACATCTTTAATCAAACCTAGTTTTTTAAGTATATCTTGGCGAATCGAAAATATTAAGAAATACCAAAATTTTATACAATAGCGTAAAATACTTATTAAGAATTAATGTATTTAGATGAAGAATGTTTCTTTATAAGAAATATATAAAATAGGATACTCTGAATTTTCTATCTTATTCCATTAATTACCTGTCGTTTATTCAGGAAATCCTTGAAAGCCTCCCTCTGCGCTTTCATACTCGGATAAATGATAGGATCTGAGTTTACGGTGCGTTCCAATGCGCATCCGACATCCGGATCCAATCTATGCACGGCGTGTGTTTTTTTCATAGATTTTCTCACCTAAAAACACCAAATTTATATCCAATAATCACGCAAAAAAACGAGTAACTTACACGTTCCATAATATCACCATGATCCAAACCCAAAACATTCTGCGGCATATCGGGAAGAATTTCGTCGCTTTCCTCTTCAATTTCCAAATCCAATTTCTCTATACGCTCCTAAGCATGGATTAAAAGTTTTTTTTTTATATCGCCACAACTTCTGAGTGAATGCTTAATTGTTACCCGAACTGCTGGTTCTAGAGACAGATCCAACTTCAATTCCGTTTTCAACTTAGTCGTGTGGTGAATCGGTTCGTAATCTTCACCGAAATCTGCTTTCGACAAACGTAAATCGAGTTCCGCTAAATTGGTAAACTGTTTATCTGAAATACAATATTTAAATTGGATCATTTACATCTAAAATTCTGTTTAAATAACCTTTAAAAAATTGAATTTTCGGTACTTCTCCCACAATCCTGACCTGCGTTATTTCGTGCCTCAATGCACCTGCATGCTTTTCCAGAATAGCTTCGATATCTTGATCGCTAGTTGTTCCTTTCGCCAGCCAAAAAACGTGTATCATTTGGAAGTCCGGAGTAACGCGGACCTGAAATACAATATCAAAATTTCATGAAACTTCTGAATAAAGTATTGATCTAATCTATTGATTTACCCTGTTAATTTCTATACCGTGGCCTAAGAAGTGTTGCGAGTATTCCCCAGTTGCCATAAGATCGGTAATGTACTTCATAAAGAGTTTATTCAAGACATGGATACGTTTCGAACTTGAAGATTTCTTACCCTCGTTCGCCCCTTTCGTTAAAACGCTTGCTTTCTGTAATAACGGTGCATCATTGGTGAATCTCTTCCTGTAATTACAAATATTTCATTATAAATTCTAACAAATCTTATTAAAATTAAACAATTTCTACAAATATTTTTTTTTTGTATATTTTGGAAACAGATTTATTATTTCACTAAGTTTAATAATCATAGTTGTTTCTTATTTAGAAATATATAAACTATACCAGTGAAAGCGAAAACTAGGGCCCACCAAATATGTTCAATAACATAAAAATTTCATAGAAATTTTGTTTTTATTTTGTTTTGTTTTTTTAACCCAATCCTCAGAATCCTTTTCCAAATGTATTCTGGAGGTAGAAAAAGATGAAGACTGAACTACACTAGTAACACTAATATTTAAGTTTTTTTTTAAAAACATTTTTTTAACAGAAAATATGTATTAAACAAGCAATTTCTTTCACTTACTTTTTCTTATTAGTGTTCATCAATTTCTGCATAATTTTCTCCTGTCCACTCAACGCTGAACTCGTGTTGAATAGACGAAAACTCAACGCACTTATCTTAATTAAACCGCTCAACATTTTTAGCTCACTTTGTTTATATTTTATCAGGTGTTCAAATTTAAGGTTAGAATTTGGTTCTCATTTGAATCATAATAATTTCGAAGTTGGTGATTCTGTATTTTTTTTTAAATATTAAGTTATTATGTAATAATATTATATTAAATAATATGTGTAATTAACTAATTGTAAATAATCAGTAATTAATATATTAAATCAATAATTTAAGATAAAAATCGTGCAATGATCGATTGGTTGCCTATACTAAACTATAATTATTTGCTTGTTTACACATTAACTTCAGTTTATTATAATTTAATAATAGATCTTAGGACACATTAAATGTAATCAATATTTTATAATTTGCTTCATCTATAATTTTTGAATACAAAAACACCTGTAGAAAAGTTTATTTATAATTTATATTTATAATTTGAAATTAAATACTTCAACCACTCCAACAATCAAAACCAAATCATTTCTTGTCAAAATTGTAATTTTTTAGCAGATCAATCGAGTTTTGTTTGTTCAATTAAATAGGTTCATTAAATAAAATATTTGTTTCATCAGCTGAACACGTTAGTATTCTTAAGTTGGTAATCCTTATGTAAAATTTGAAAATAATAGAAATCCAATTGGAAACGAATAACAATTGTTTAACAAGGCTTACTAGATTTGTTAACGCTTTATTTTAGTATTAACACAATTTGTGTAATTAGTTGCGAATTTAGGTAAATGGTTGAGTTATTGAATAATGACGATGCGTTTAGGAATGTTTTAGCTATGGTGATCATAAATAACGAGAGGAAAGAAAGAAAAGAAAAAGTAAGAGAATCCAAATGGAATGTTGTATATGATCCTGGACTCGTTCGTGATTCATAGCTCACGGCTCGGCAAACGGAGGGCACTAGCTAGTAACAAAGCTCATGCGCAAATCGGCCATCGCCGAACAGTTTGTTTATGTCAGTTCTATTTCTGTCTGTGTAACAGCGTATTATCTATTTTATCAATGAGTGAATAAAACAAGCGAGAGACGACGTAAAAAGAAAGGAAGAAGCAATTTCCCGAAAGGAGCAAAGCTGCAGGGAAACACAGACGGAATTTGAACGACGACGGAGAAAGCCTTTAGTAGTCTCTTCAGCTGAGCGACCAGACGAAAGAGAGAGAGAACATATACGCACACACACACACACACGGCTCGTCGTACGGGTGTCAAGAGCGAATCGTCGAATGTTTTGTTGTTGGTCCGATAACGGGGACTCAAATAAAGGTATGTCGACAAAATTTATACTTTTTTTTTCTATTGCTTATTCGTCGAATCGACTACGTTGCTCTATCCACAATCCTTGTTCGTGTGTTTTGTTTTTTTTTTTGTTGGGAAATTTCCCCTGAACGCCGCCATCTTACGTGTGTGCACAGATAGAGTAGATCCATATAGAAAGAGAAACACAGAGAGAGCATTGTTGCCAGAATATTATTATTATTTATTTAGAGGGGACATCGTTTTTAATCCGATTCTCCTCCTCTCAATACGCTTCCAGAAGAAGAAGAAGAAGGAAGAGAAGGCTCTCTTCCTCTCCACTTGATTCGCAAGGTTGTGTAATATATTTGCTGCAAATTTCTGTTATGTGTGCTGTGCTCGTTTCGCTTGGATATAGTCATCTAGGGCAGCAGAGGGCTGCAGTAGTCTAATTAGGGCGTTTCCTCGTTTTGTTTATTCGGTAAGGATAACCATTCTTCAAATCCAATTCGATTTACATCAAAGTCGAGGCCCTCTCTATTTTTTTTTCCTTCCTTCCACTCCCTTGTTTACTATTTTATTGTGGAAATTGGGTGCGATTGGCATAAGCTTTGTGTGTGTGTGTGTGTCGGCTTTTGGGAGTGATTTGCATTAGTTTACTTCGTGTGAGCGAGATGGAGCTATTCGGGGTGTAGTATATGCATCCGTGCGAGTGTATGTGTCGGACAGTGTTGCGGTTTGAGGATGAGGCAACTCTGATTATGTACGTTTTTTTTTTGGTTCAGCGTGAAGTTGATTGCTGATTATATATATATATATATATATATGCACACACAGTTTAACCCACCAGAATTACAAAGCTAAAATTTCAGTACGTTTTGTTTTCATCGAATCTACAAATATTCAGTCGACTTTGATGCAACAAGTACACCATGACATACCTTCTATTTTTATCCATATTTTTCTATGTTATGTTTTGTTGACGATGTTTTTTGTTTTATGGAAGCTAATCATAAATATTGAAATAAGTGTTTACAATTAGATTAGATTCAAAATTAATCACTTTAAATATCCTTAAATTAATCTACCGATTACTTAATTTTTATGAAATTTAGTCGTATTTGGTTAACCATGTACAAAACAAAGTTACTTTTGCAAGTATCAAGTACTTGTAGCTTATTTCACAAGTATTTATATAAGTTGTACCTGAAATTTAAGTACAAATATATACAAAGAATATAAGATAAAACAATTCTATGCCGATTTCTGTATTTAAAATTTTGCATCATAAGCTCAGAAAATTACATTACATTAGTCGACATTATAGAAGTTCAAAGAAATAAGTATAGTGGAATTATTCAACTAATTTTCTTTTCAAAATTAAAGTTTAAATATTATAAATTTAAAATAAAAGTATGTTACGTTACGTTAAATATATTACTTACTCTTTTTATTTTACGACTTGAAAATTTGTTTATTAAGAGATTAATTATGTTTAGCTGTGAATTGAACATACATTTGTATCGATTATTAAATTAAGTAAATTTAAGTAAGTTTGTAGTAAATAAGGCAAGTTTCGTCAAAAAATCCAATAAGAATTTTTCTTTTACAACGACGCAATTGGATAGAAATTGAACTATATAAGATTCAAAGAGAAATGTTAATATTTTGAACTATGTTTCAATTATCGATAATTAAGTAAATTTGCTAATAATGACAAGAATCTCAAGATTTATTAATTGAGAAGTTTAGGACACGGATTAAGAACTAACGACAGTTTAAAAAAATAATTGTGAAATTATTAATCGAAATACGTTTTTTATTTAAAAGTTGATGCATTTTCTTAAGATGTTTCAATATAAGTAAACTTTAATGACGTCAGAGAAATGACATCACCCTCTTTGGGTGGGGTCTGCGAAATCACAACAAAATCGCTTCTTGCAAATTGCGAAATATCTTTTTCTTGTCCATTATTTTATATAATCTATACACTTAATATAATAAAATTTCGCAAACTGTATTTGCTCAATTATGTTTTAGACAATGATATAGTTAGTTATCTGACTAATTGCAACGATTTTTGTTGAGCGAACTGAATGTTTTGCGAGATTAAATAAATGTTTTTTCCTGTATAAACATTTGCGGAGTTTACAGAGAGATTCGCGGAACATTGACGAGACTAGTCGGAAGTATTTCTAGAAAACAATATTTCTAGAAAACCGTATTACTATAAACTCTAAATATAATATAGTCGATTCACGCAGTAAACATTAATTAGCTTCGAAATATAATTGACTGTATTTTTACAGTTATAGATTCGAATCGTTCCAAGATAAAAGTAATAAAAAAACGTTAAAGTTGGATAAATCTTATAATTAATTAGTTTTATGTGTTGCAAATAATACTTGTTTTTATTGTTGATTAATAAATTTTAAACTTTTTTTGGATAAAATTCAACTTGAAACTGTTGAAAAATAAACTTGTATATTTTGAGAAATATTTATTTATTGTTGCAATTATTTAGTATTATTAATTAATGCAAAAAAAAAAGATAAGATAAACATTCTGTTTAGACTAGAAAGTTTTGATTGCAAAATCAATTACCTAATATTAATTGATATAAAAAATTATATTATATTTAAAATTACTTAAGTATAAAGAAATCTGATCTAAAGTGTAACACAGGTTTTTACAGAAATGTGTGCTTAATTAATATGATCAAATTAACTATTGTCGTCTTTTGTTTTCTAATCCTATATATGTCAATTTGACACTTTATTTCATATTAAACACAAAAATCAAGAGATTGTTTTTAAAACAGAACAAAGTTAAGAAACTATTACAAAAGTAATATGCAGCAGTATGAATGCGACCACGCGAAGTGTCTGAGAAAAAAATGCCGACTAAGTATTGAAGAAGAAAAAAATGCCGATTAATTAACAAAAGATAAATCGAAAATATGTTGCGAACCAAATAAAATGCATGCATTTTCTTTCATTTAAGTGTTAGGTCACATATTCATCAAATAAATAAAAAAAAATAAGTATAGTCTAAACGTTAGAAAGTTACTTTGTAATTAATATAAATCTTATTCGATAAATCAAATAAGCTTGGTGTAGAAATATGACAGTACGTTATAGGTTAAGTAACGTTTTGAATTAATAAACTTGTTAATTTAAAATTGAATTTGAATGAACTGATGTACTTGACTTGCATTCATTATTAGTAATATATAATTATAAAAATTAAAAAAAAAACTAATTGAATTTTCAATGTAAATGTATTTTATAATTATTAATGTTGGTAGGAATGTTTATAGTTATAAATAAGGAAGGTGTCATGTTGAAATTGAATGGGGATGAGGAGGATAAACTGTTGGAATTGGTAGATGTAAATAATGTGAATGTGGTTATTGGAATTTTGAGCTGTGTGAATCGGTTATGTCATGAATGCGAGTGTGTGTGGCTTCTGTTGATATGTTCATGGCATCGAATTGGCAACAGCGCGCGCTACCAGATTGGTAGGTAGACCTATATGTATGTAGTTGGAGCAGGCACAGAAAGAGGGGAACGTTAGTAGATAGGAAGAGAGAGAGTGGAGGAGATCGTCCGTCCGTCCGTCTGTCTGAGAGAAGAGAAAGAGATTGTGTCTGTGTGTGTGGTTTAATAGGCGTTGACGTTGTTCGTGTGTTTTGGCAGGTCCGATGGCTACGATCCGTAAAAAATTGGTGATCGTCGGCGATGGTGCGTGCGGAAAGACTTGTTTGTTGATCGTGTTCAGTAAGGATCAGTTCCCCGAGGTTTACGTGCCGACCGTATTCGAGAACTATGTGGCCGACATCGAGGTGGACGGCAAGCAAGTGGAGTTGGCCCTCTGGGATACTGCGGGCCAAGAGGACTACGACCGTCTGAGACCGCTGTCCTATCCAGATACCGACGTGATCCTGATGTGCTTCTCGGTGGATTCGCCCGACTCCCTCGAGAACATCCCCGAGAAGTGGACTCCGGAGGTGAAGCACTTCTGCCCGAACGTGCCCATCATTCTTGTGGGCAACAAAAAGGATCTCCGCAACGACCCGGTCACCATCAAGGAGCTGAACAAGATGAAGCAGGAACCGGTGAAACCGCAGGATGGTCGCTCCATGGCCGAGAAGATAAACGCTTTCGCCTACTTGGAGTGCTCTGCCAAGAGCAAGGAGGGTGTTCGTGAGGTCTTCGAAACTGCCACCCGTGCAGCTCTGCAGGTTAAAAAGAAGAAGAGGCGTGCATGTGTCTTATTCTGAGCTAACGCACCTTATATTATATACATCTATATATATATATATATTTTATATTATCCTTATCATTACTGTGTGTTTTACGGGGTCTTCAAGAAACAAACAAACAAAAAACCAGTTAAAAAAAAAACTAAAAAAAAATAAAGTTGTAGAGCTAACATAAAAATAATAAACCCCACCAATTTCAAATTATTTTCGCTTGTTTTCCCCCATATTTCCTCTACTTCAGTTTTAAGTGGACATCCATTGTTCAACTAATCATATATATATATACACCCGAAACATATTCACAATGATTACTTGAACAATCTTCGAAAACAAACATAAACCAAACAAGTGTTCTATCACAACTTATTTATTGTTATAACTGCACCAAACAAAAAAATAAATATATATAAAAATGTGATTTTTTCCAAGGATGCAATAGAGAATTGGATTGGAATTGAATCCCTCCCAACATTTTCATACTACTATAAGAGATTAAAATAAAAATAAAAACTTGTTAATTAATTGATAATGTGTCAGTGACTTTTGTAAATAAAATATTCGAAATTAGTTGATACAAAAGAAAAGATAAACTAGTAACATTTATAAGAAAACCATTTTTATTGCATCCATTCCAAGAAACGCAATCATCGTGTCACCTCTTGACAGTGATGATACAAAAAAAAAATAGTTTTCTTTACCACTTTTTTTTTAATTCTCAGAGACATTGATGATGACTAAGACCTCTCAAGGTTTCGCAATTTCTTATTCATATTTACGTAATTGTATTATTATTATTGTAACAAGCACAAAGCTATGTATTAATCAACTGATGTCCACTTGCTACATTTTTTTCTATTTTGTTAAGTTCACTAATCCTATGATTATGTTATTATTATTATTATTATTATTATGTAGAGTAAAAGATTTATTAAGGCCCTTTTTTTTCTATTACTATTTCTCTTTGGTTTATTATTATGAATTGTTTATTATTAATATAATCTGGATGGTGCATGAAACGTGTGATTTTTATCTCGCTTGAGGTGAAATCTAATATGTAACGATTTGTTCATCTTTAACAAACAAAAAAATATTTAAGATTTATTATAAACTGTAGACAACTCTTCTAGTTTAAGTGTATCGCGAGTTGCCTACAATTGATGTAATAGCTTTAACTTTTCCATTGAAAATAAAAATAAATTAATCATGTATCCTAAAGATGAATAAAACAATTTTCTTATCTATATATATATATATACATAAAATGTATTCTATTATCAATTATGTATATTTATTATTTTTTTTTGTCTTATAAGAAACATATTGACCCTTTAAAAAAATCTTGAATATATTAATTTAATTAATTTTAATACAACAAAGAAAAAACTTTTTACTTGGAATATATGCAAAGAAAAAAGGTTAATTTATGCTTCAACATTGGATGTTAATTATTTTTCAGAAATAAATTATCAATAAACAATTATTGCTTATTTTTTGACTTTATTTTTTGTACCTGGAGATTCACTTGTTATCATTTTCCGACATTCTTATAAGCTAAGACCGTAAGCATACTATCTACGAATTGATAGTTTTACTTAAGTAAACTTATTTAAGTCATTCTTGCGCATTAAGCTTTAATAGTGATGTTCATTATTTTGACGTTGACGATTTCTTTGTTCACAATCAAAGACAATTCAACTTGAGTTGTTAAAGTTTAACAATACACTTAGGATTTATCTTTCAATAACGATTCTTGCAGATTTTCTAAATTAAAGTAAACAATAGAGTATACAGATTCACTATTATTATTTTCATACATTCTAATAAGCTTAACGTTTTGTTGTATTCTCTCTACACGTTAACAATCGTACTTAAGTAATCTTGTTTAAGTCATTCTTGTGCATCAAAATATGAAAAATTTGTAAGTGACGTTTATCATTTTGACGTTTTCTTCGAAAACAAACTAAATCATGACAAAGAGGCTCAGAGATTATCTTCAGATATTCTTATAAACTTAACGTCTTATTGCCTTCTATCTTAACGTTCACAGTTGTACTCAAGTAATCTTATTTAAGTCATTTTTGCGCATTACAATATTAAAACATTTCATAAGTGACGTTTTCTTCGAAAACAAACTAAATCGTTGCATCTTTCAAAACTTCAGAGATAATTATGTTCACAATCAAAGACAATTCAACTTGAGTTGTTAAGGTTTAACACTATACTTAGGATATATCTTTCAAACTGATTCTCTAAATTACTGTTTGAAGTAAACAATAGAGTATAGTAATAGATTCACTTATTATTATTTTCAGACATTCTTATAAGCTTAACGTTTTCTTGTATTCTATCTGCACGTTAACAGTCGTACTTAAGTAATGTTGTTTAAGTCATTCTTGTGCATTAAAATATGAAAACTTTGCAAGTGACGTTTATCATTTTAACGTTAACGTTTTCTTCGAAAACAAACTAAATCATTGCAAAGAGTCTCAGAGATTATCTTCAGACATTCTTAAAAACTTAACGTCTTATTGCCTTCTATCTTTACCTTCACAGTTGTACTCAAGTAATCTTATTTAAGTTATTTTTGCGGATTACAATATTAAAACTTTTCATAAGTGACGTTTTCTTCGAAAACAAACTAAATCGTTGCATCTTTCAAAACTTCAGAGATAATTATGTTCAGAATCAAAGGCAATTCAAATTGAAGTATATAACAATCCACTCAGGATCTATCTTGCAGATTCACTAAATTACTAATTGAAGTCAACAATAGGGTATATAATATCGATCTAAAATTCGCTTGAATTGTGTCCATAGCAAGTAAATGATAAATATTTGGTAATATTTGTCAAAGAGTGTAAGGAAATCAATTAAAGTGTAATTTATTTTTCATAATTTTATTAAATAAATAAGTATTTTTTAAAAGGTTTATAGTAGAATAGAGGAAATCATATGATATCTTCTAGATTGACCCGTTTACGCTTCTTATGATTTGTTACCATGTTGGCGGCTTCTAATTGCATTCCGGTCTGAATGAGCCAATTATTCAATTTCGTGCGCGCCTTGTGTCCCTCGAAGAACAGACCGCGTTCCAGCATATCCAGTCCATCGTTAATCAGCGGATCTAAGCCCATGTTGTCCGCCAAATCCATGATCTTCCTGAATCTGGTGATGAAAGTCTATCAAAACAAAACAATTAACAGAGCTGTTAGTATGAGGGCCGTGTCCAATTTACGTAGATTAAAGTCGTTGCGACGTCGCCTCGGATGTCGAATGATTTCGCATACAAGCCGAACTCGTAAAAGTACAAATTGAACTTGTGCAGATCGACGGCGACCGGATCTGCCTTCAGGATTTCCCTGTACGGTTCCGTGTAGATTCTCGGAAGATCCGCAGCAATGATTGCGTGTCTACCGGAGCTTAACGGTTGCACCAACCATATGGGCAGTTCCAAAGAAGTACCCGCAGCTAGATCGTCATCTTCGGACGCAGGATTCAATTTACCTGCAACGAAAATGGTAAAAAAAATGCATTCAAATATTTTATACTAATGTTCTTCACCTAGTTTTGGCACGTTCGTGAGAAATTTACAGGGCGTCCTCTCCTGAGACGCGAGGATATCGTCGATCGAGAAATAATTCGGTGAGTATGAGAGTACCAAAGACATTTTTAAACTTGTTTCTTAAATAAATAAATAATACTTAACGGTTTCAGTAGTTACACATAACCTAGAATATAAACGGAATATTTGGTTGCCTATTAATAAAAAAAACATCTCAAAGCCTTTTTACGTAAAAATCTCTATATACAGAAATAAAATGTTTTATATTTTAACATATTAATGGAGATTTTTGCAGTATCATCAATTTTAATCCTACTTAAGTCAATCCTTATTTAAGTTGTATTTGAAATATATAGACATTAAGGTTTGAAATTTAAGTAAACGTCAAAAAGAAGCAACTACTAGATGCAAAATAATTATTTGAAATTATTTGGACTACAATTGATGAACTTTTCAATATTCATTTGATGAATGATTAATTATTGTTATTATGAAACAAAAGTACTAATATTCATTTCATTTAATGTAATTCTAGATTCAATGAAACATTCACTTTCAAAGTGCTTGGCTTTAATGAACGCAAACGGATATGAAACGCGAAGGATTGTGGTGTATAGACTCAGGGCCGGAAAGAGCTATTTCGGTCTCGCCTTTCCGGAAACAGCATTATAAAATGGACACGAAAGCCATTAATAACGTCCAATTATACCGTAACTAACAGTACATAATTTTATTTCATATTATGTACAACATTAATTTATGCAATCTATTCAAAAGTGTATTGATTGTACATTTATTTGTCAAAATTTGTTTTCTTCAATTGTTTTATCATAAGTAACATGCGGTTAAAACAAAACAAAATATGTAGATACTCACTTGATTATTATTCAACCCTGGTAATTGCACTAGCAGTTGTTTATGGAAGAAAAAAAAAACGAAAATAGTTGTCGATATTATGTATGTAAGTAATCAATATTATGAAAGATCAAAGAGTCTTGAAATGATATATTTAGACCCAAAGGCGAACGCAACATCGGATTTGCACTTGTTTAAAAAGAAAATAATAATAGAAGGCTGTTGGAAAACATTGGAAATATACTGTTAGATTAAATTTGAGACTGAAATAGTTTTTTTAAACGTTTATTATCGAAATAAAATTAAATAATTAATAAAAATCATATTGCCACTGCCAGCCTTTGGTCTACTAAAATAATATATAATTTAATATAGTTATAATATTACAAGAATTTGCATTGAAATGGCATTTTGATATATCTTTTTAGATGTAGAGTCAACAGAGAAGCTGCGAATTTAAATTTTTAAATAATTAAAATAAGAACAAATAATAATAATAATAGAAATATAATAATAATAACATATATAGATAACAAGAAAATAATAAAATTATGATGATAATAATTATAATTTATATATATATATATAATAAAAAAAAGAGGAAGAACTAAATTGACAGGTAACAATATGCACCAATTTATAATAATAATTAACAATTAAACCTATCCGACTAATATATATACAGTGGAACCACGCTTAACGAGTTTAATCCAGATTTTTACTCGCATAGTGAAACAATTTTCCCCATATAAATGTAATATACAATTTATTTTGCTCGTTATGCGAGGTTCCACTGTATATGCATTATATAAACAATATCAATCTTAGAAGAGAGAGAAAAATAATGAATAAAACTATAAACCTAAGTAACAAATAACAGGTTAAAAAAATACCCTACAAATTATTTTTTTTTGTATCTTTGAGCAAAAGCGGTTCAATATTGTTTCAATACAATAAATTATATACATACACCACTTATCAATTACCAACAAAAAAAAAACGTATAACGTAATAACTATTAATTATTAGCTTAATTATAATAAAATAAAATAAAAGAGAACTAGTCGTAAAATGATAAAAATGATAGGCTTTTGTTTTTGATTGATTTTGTTTCACAGCGGGCAAGATTTTTTTTGTTTTGTTTCGCTTGGATCGATACGTCCCTTGTTCAGGTCACTTCATTCCTTAAATAAAGCAAATCTATTAAAAGAAGGTATCGATCGAATTTCTTTTTTATTTTGTTGTTGTTTTTCTATGTGCGACAAGCGCTTATTTTTAGGCGTATATAAAAAAATATATCTATATTTTTTTTTGTCTCTTCGCTTTGATTTAATTGAGCAACGTTCACAGCCCAGGAGAATTAGGCACTAGTATAGTTTTGTTTTTGATTTTCTTTTGTTTTATATGGCACCAACTGGATTACTGGCAAATGTTTTGTTTTACGTGGTTGCGCATCATCATGATCAGAAGGGGTCCACTTCGACGTTCGGTTCCTGTTTGAAGGCGATCCTGAAGGCGTCATCTTCCATCGGCGAGATGTCGTTCATGATGAGGATGTTCGGGTTTCCGTTGGACGGTGGACTGGCGATGTTGCCGTTGATCAGGTGATCGCTGGGGCTGTGACATTGCGTCGTCGCCGGCGACGTGATCGGACTGTCCGCCGAATCGCTGGTGCTCTGGTAACTGTGGGCCGTGTTAACGGCGGCGGCTGCTGCGGCGGCGACCATCGTCGGCTGGTTGTTCTCTACGCTCGCACCTAGAATAGAGTCTACATTTATTTTTTAGAACGGTCTGTCCGCAACACGTAAATTACTTTCAGGGGGTTTTATGTACACACGGAAACAGGAATTACACACTAATTCTACGAGCTTTTTGTTTGATCAGAGAAACTGTTTACCTCCTAGTAGCATTTCTTGCAGAAGGCTGTCGATGTGCGCCACCCCGAAGAGTTTCGCGAATTGGATCTGTTCGATCATTTGCCAGGTGATCGACTGGAGGGCGGGCAGCGTGAGCAGCAGCTCCCCGAATCTACCTCTGCTGTCGTACTGACGATCGCTGATGTAGTCCTCCAGGTTAATCTGGATCTGATATCTGAGCGCCTTTATCCTGTTCGGCTCACTCAAACCCTTCGCATCTGCAATTGAGAAGGCGATCATTGTACAATCTGCATCTTTCTCCATTATCACCACCACTTACTGGGATCAAAGAAAACTATGGCCTTCAAACAGGCGAACTCGGTGTCGTCCACTTGCACCTCGGTCATTGGCTTCACCAATTCATCCATGATCCGGCTTCCCACACGCGATATATCCAGATCGGGAGAGATGCGAGAGTCTGCTAACACCACAACTGCATTGGACAATGCCCAAACAACAAATAGAATACAATTACATGTCCGTACAAGATTTTTTTAATTTAAATTTTAAATTCAACAATCTATTGGTGCTTCTATACTAACAATTTAAAAATTGCAATTGAATTTGGTATTATTTTCAACGTACAGTATTCAATTATCGGTTTTACCGGTATATTTTGATAAGAAATACCCGAAACTTCGGTAATGTGTTTTTTTTTATTCGAAAATTGAAAGTAACTTGAAATTTCTTTCGTTCTTCAATAGTACGTCAAAAATGAATTTGAGAAGGAAATATTTTTGGCTGCAGAAGCTTTAACTGCACTTGATTCTACAATACTTAATGCCGATGTTAACCATAAATTTATAATTGATAAATTGTCTGCGCAAAATTCTACTATAAACAGGGAATTAGAATTAATTTTACTTATTTCAAATCTGAGTGATTTAGATACGATTTGACTACAGCGAGCACATTTTAATTTTGGATTTCAATGAATTTTGCTTTTTGTTTATTAAGTAAAAGTGTATATTTTTATTGTTTTTTTTATTGTCACACAAAATATTCAATTTCATTTTTTTTTACCGATAATTAATTAACCGGTTGTTACTAAAAATATTTACCGGTAAAACAAAAATAACGGTAATTGTGAATACCCTAATTATACTGCATTTCTTATTGAATCAAATAGGAATATGTAAGAACCAGGAACATTTCTATCGGCAATTATTCATATATGTGAACCAAAATGAGTTATAAAATGCAACTCTTCAAATAACAAACAATAATTAAATATAATAATACCACTTGTTAAACCAATTAGTTTCTTCTGTTTTTTTTTATATTTCTAAATTGGAAACAGGAATAATTATTGGAAGATTGGAAATAATGACTGCATTTACCAGCAAGGTAAATTGAATGTGCGATCTAATAGAATAAATGTAAATAACGACAGAACACAAATAAATTCAAATTAAGAAAAAAAAAACACATAATGTTGTGATTAATAATGTTACTCAGAACAAAATGAAACAGAATTAAAAACACACATTCACACACATAAATTGTTATTAGTACATAGATTATTTGTGATGCAGATGATTCACATGTGTATTTGTGTAAACTATAAATTTTCCATTTTTTTTTCCTGCTTCCAATTGAGAGTCTAAACTGTTTGTTTATATTATGATTGCTTTAAACCCATGCAAAGAGGGCGACTGAACATAGAATGAATCCCCAAAAAATAATTTTCGTTTGCTATTTTTTGTTTTGTTTTTGTATAGTCATGCAGCCCAATTGATAGTTGTTTTCTATTTGTTTGCTTTTAATGATATATTTTTTTTTTCGACTAGATGTACGGACATGCATATTGCAACTATAAACTAAACTATAAACTAAACTAGGAACGAAATGAAATCGTCGCATGCAATAAAAAGAAAGGGAATTTTGGGGGATGGGTAATGAGACTCGTACCTGGACTGTGTTTTGTGATGATGCAGTTGTTTCCCAAAAGAAGAATATCTTTTAAGTGCATGGATCTGCGCGCCAGACCTAACAGTAGATGTTCTCCGGCGTGCGCCCTCAATAACGCCACCTAAAAAAAATAGAGTATTTAACAATTATATACAATTTAAAAAAGCAAATGAATCAGTTTAATTGAGTGGATTCGCTGATTTACCTGATCGTCAAGTTGCAATTCCGTGAAGGCCGGTATGTACTTGGCCCACTCTACCAAAATCAGCAGCTGCTGCTTCATCGACTCGCAGACATCGTTGATGTTCGCCAACTGCTTGTTGGATAAATCGTAATCGTTTCCAGGAGTCTGACCCATTTGCTGCAACAACAACAACATTGACAAATTAATCGTTAAAGCTTTAGCGAGATCTTCAAACACCTATGATTCAACTTTGGTGTCTATATATAAATATATAGTCTAAATCAGTTTTTCTCAACCTACAGGTCATGAAATGACAACTGTCACATTGACGCTTCAAACAAAATATCACCTTGCATCGAAAAGCATCAAACAAAATTGCGTTATAAACAATCGAAATGTGACTTTTCGTTTAAAACGTCAAACAAAATTGTGACATTATTTAGGTTACAAACAGTTGGCAAAAATGTTGTGAAAAACTGTTTTTCTCAACAAATTTCCGTTAAAATTGAATATTTCACAATAGTTATAAATATTCTGTGATTTAAGTGCACAACTATATAATTGACATGTTTGTAAAATTATCATAAATAAAGTACGCCGTACAAGGCCGAATGACCTGTACAGTTTTTGTATGAAATACATCGAAAAAAAAAACACTTGTAATCAAATTTCTTGAATAAATCAAATGAAATTTCATGAGAGTTTCCGTTTCCCTCAAAATCAAAGAGTTACTGATAATAATTTTAATATAATTTAGTGTGTTCGAAATTGGAAATTGTGAACCGATAAAATGGAACTGCTAATGAAAGACTTTAACATTTGATTTGATAATAAAACGATACTAAGTGAATTAGCAGTAGTATCTTAAGTTAAGCGCAACCGAATCTATCGAGAGACAATTCTATTTGACGAAACGGAAAACTTCCCTGAATAACAACAAAGAGTATAACAACAAATTCAAGTTAATTAATTTCTTGTGTTGAAACGAGGCAATAAATGTTTATTTGTACATGCTAATGACAAAATAATGTTAATTGCGAGACAGACATCGAGTTGAAGACGCAAAGTGAAGAAAACATAATTTAATGACGTGAAACGAGTGTCGCGCGTGGATATAGAAATTTTGATTTGGGTCATATAAAAAAAATCGTTAGGAAATCCTGATTTTAGAAATCAATGTTAGATAAGTGATTATGTTCTCTGTATAAGTGCACTTCAATTAACAATAAATTCATCGAATTGAGTGTTTTCTTTATTACTTTATATATGTCGCAGGTTTGATCTTCAGTTGGAAAATAGCTTTAATTTAATTTTTCATTGTATTTAGATAGAATGTTCACTATATTTACATATATTTGAGCACACATAAATCTAGAGACTTAAGTGAAAAAAGTTATTTGATTGAAACATTAAAAAAATCGTTAGTGTGTGGCTAAGACACAACGAATCATAGCTGTTTTGAACGTTTAACCAATCCTTATTGGGCCACAAAAAAAAGAGTGAGTTTCGAAGAGTAGATAAGAAAATTCTATTGGTTCTTTCGTTCAGGACGGCCCGCAAAAACCATTGGTGGCTCATCACTAAAATTATTTTTTGGTCAACGATAAAATCTTCGTTTTATTCAAATTTAACCAATCGACAAATGCGTACGGAAATCAGGGCGTTTCGTTGCAAATATATTGAGAAGAATCTAATTTATTTTTGAAGAGAAAGATTGACATAGTTAACGATGTTTGTATAGAAAAAAAATTGCTTGGATTGGTAACATAAATATTGAAATCTTTATTGAAAAGAGATGATTTCACCTAATAGTTAAACAACGTTTATAGAAGAAATTTATGTTACTTTTGTTATTAGTAATCAAAATAAATATTCGGGAATTCTAGTTGAAAAGAGACGATTCTGTTGAACAATTTTTGGTAGAGACAAACAATGCGAAAATTCTGATATATTAACTTTATGTTATGTTATGTTCGCCCTGAAGTAGACCAATCTTTTGACTTGTGAAAAATTCTGAAATATTAAGTGCGTCGGAAACTGAAAAAGTTTGGGAACCGCTGATGTAAAGTGTGGCTTACCTCCAGTGCGGCTCCAACCTGTCTGGAAAGCATCTCTGCGTTGAGCAGCGAACTGACGGATAAACCATTTCCTTGCGTGCTCTCCTCGTAGCTCGGCCTTCTGCAGCTGATCCGATCTCTCTCATTCTGCACAGCTGCAAGCGCGCATTAGAAAACGTTCAAACTGATGCACTCGCAACAATCTCTTACCTTCTTTCTTCATGCCGGCTTTGAAGCACTTGCGTAATCGACAGTACCTGCATTGATTCCTCTTATCTTTGTCCACGATGCAATTCCTGCTGAACCTTCGAACACACATAATACAATCAAATTTTAATCTAATAACGGAATATTTCATCGAGATTAGTCGATGAATAACATAAAAAAAAGTACTAGTTTAAAAGAGCGAATGATACATTGACGTAGGTCGTTATGGGTTCCAACGTCCACAAAATTTGTTAGCAACAGATAAGTACGAGTTGTCGTAGGTCATATATGTATTTCACATAACTAACCTGCATGTGTACAAATGGTTTTTCCGGACGGATCGCCGGAAGAAACCCTTGCAACCGTCGCAGGAGGCGGCTCCGTAGTGTTTTCCTGTCGCCCTGTCCCCACAGATGGCGCAATGTTGGCTCAGGGCCGGAGGCGACGTCACGTTTCCTGCGGTCAGGGAGGCGGTCAGAGTCGTGTTTCCCGCCATCGTCATTTCTGAATCTACTGCAAAAAAAAATTAAAAAAAAATCAATCTAAAGATGTTTCGGTCTTCATCTGCAATGGAATTTTGTACGAAATATCTTTTAACAACATATTTGATCAACTAATCTAATATCACTTCAACCAATATTAAATCAATGATAACAATATCAATGAATTTGTTCAAGATTGCATAGAAAGTCATTAAACAGAATTTCTTTCAAATAAACCTGCATAATTATCTACGAAACGATAATAATCGAACTTGTATTGATCAAATATGTTTAATAATCTAACAGTTTCATTTGCATAAACGCTGCGGTGTTTCCATATTTAAACTTCTACGAATCCGCAAAAACTAAGATAATTGTTATACAATAACTGGTGTAAACCCTGTTCACGGAATTGAAAGAAAACAGTTAATTGTGAATGGTAATCTACAAAGGAAAGATCAATGAAAATGGATTCATTCATCGGAGTAAATGGGTAAAGTTGTTCAGGAATCGCGCGAATCCATAAAGACAATAATGGAGGAGAGTGAATTGCAGCCTTTAGGTGCGTGTTTCCACTTCGCATTTCTAATGGTTATTTCACATGTGTGCATGAGTCCTTGATCGCGACGAATACGCTCAAATTACATATCCATCAAGTACAATAATTCAGCTGGCAAGGACACAACTCCGCTCCAAACTATCCAACTCCCGAAGTAATACTTTTTTTTTGTTAAGGAAAGTTACCAGTTATTCGAAGTTTTTGGTATCTATCCAAGTGGAGGCAACAACAATAATAATAAATTGTCTGCTCGACGACATTCCAATATTTGTCAACGTTGCCCATAATTCCGAAAAGAAAAAAAAAAGGATCCGCGCCTGCTTGCATGCACGCATGCATTGGCCGCGTGAACAACTGACCGTCGATGTTTAACAAAAATTAAATATGTAAGAAAAAGAGAGAGAGAGAGAGAGAAAGAAAGAAAGGACGAAGAGAACGAGTAGGAAAAGGAATGTGTGTATTTGGATAGAATCACCAGTGTCAATATTTGACAGCAATTAGTTTCACGAGAAGCGGCCCCGATAATTTGTTTTCTTTTTCCTTCAAAGAATCGGTATTATTACCATTGTCATAATCATAATCTGCTCAAGAAGCAGTCATAAATATTTGGACAACGTTTCAGCCAAAAAAAAAATTAACATGAGGAGTACAATGTTTGCATTTCTCTAGACGCACGTCCAACGCCAATGTTTGAACATTAACATTCAACGACAATATTATTGTGTCTATTTTCCCAAATGACAAGCTCTCATCTAAATCCTGAAGATATAACATGTTGCTATGCAACTACCGATTATATCGATAAATGTCATTGTGTATTCCCACTTCGATAAAAACTGATTTCAACTGTTATGTATTTCTAAATATATGGAAGAGCTACAGTCTATTGTTCATGTATTTTATTTGTTTCTTGCAAAAAATGTAGTGACAGCTGTCACGTTCTGTCAAATACTCTTAGCAATTGGGTTGCTCTGCAACTACAAATAATTATGTTGAGTCGCGAAATGACAGCTGTCATGTTGTGTCTGTTAAAAACTGTTACGTGATTGGCTCGTTGTTCAAGCAAATATGTTGTGTCGGGAAATGACAGCTATCAGCTAGTGTCAGATCGTCGTTTTCTTTTTGTATATTATAAACTTTTGGGTCGCAGTACAACTACAAAACAAATATGTTGGGTGGCGTGCATAGAAGGTTGAGAAACGCTGCTATGTGTTTTATAGAAATGCGTTCTTCTTGTAAAATTGGGCTATCCGCAACGAAATAGGTCAATTTTTCGATGCGAGTCTTCGATTCGGAAATGTGGAAACGTCTGATCCTTTCATCGAGAATAGTTGAATAATCTGACGAATATAAAAACATAATGTAATCTAGTATGCTCTGCGATAAGGATTTTGTTTACATGAAATGTGAATCTCGAGCGTTGGCCTTTTTTTTTCATCTTTAAATATCAAATAAAAATCCAGCTGAATTAAGCGAAGATAATTACAATTTGTTAACAGATTTAGAATAGACTGAAACGATTTGCCAGAATTACATTATTTGTTCAGATTCATGCAACTTGAAGTAATCGATAGCAAAAATATTTTGTTACAACAACAACAAAAAAAATGTACTTTCAACGATAAATGCATTTGAATTAATAATGAAAACAAAAATTATGTAGCAAACAAGTTTTGTGTTTCGCGGTTTAGTTAAGTAAGCGTTAATGGAGAGACTGAAACGTTCAATTATAAATATTAAAAAAAGAAGTTATATAATCTTCGTAGTATTTCACGATAATTAACATATCGTAACGAACTTTTTTTTACAATAAAGAATGGAAAATTGCCAGAAGGAGGACGACGACGACGCAACACTTGGACTTTGGCAGAGGCAACGATTTCGTGGTCAATGATTTCGCGTTTGGAATCCCCCGAAATTACAGGTTTCGCGCCGTTAAGAACGAAAACACTAGTGAATTAATGTCGAGGGGCAAGGCAAAAAAAAATTAATTGGTAAGCGGATTTTTTTTAAAGGTCTTCGCTTGTGTTCATTACGCAAGACCTCGAAGCCAAGAAGATTTTACAAAGTAAAAACAAAACAAAAAATAATGTTCACTATAAGCGAAAATGAGATTTCACATTTGCTGCAGTTCCTCAAGGATTCGTTTTGTTTTGTTTCTTGCTTAGATCGTGGTGGCCTTTCGCGAATGTCAAAATTTTTGATTCGAACATGTTTCTTTTTTGTTGTTCTGTATATATATATATATATATATATATATATCTCTCTCTCTCTGCAATAGAGCACATTTTACGTTCATTTAATAATCACTCGGACTGGACGTGATCTTTTTCTTCAATAACACTGCAATCTCTATCAACATATTATTGCGATCACGGTAATTGCACTCATCTATTTATGTATGCCTTTGTTTACACAATTGAAACGCAGTTAGTTAGGGTTTTGTTTACTGGAAAACAAATATATCTAGAAATGTTATCTAGTAGGCGGTTTTCGACGATTCAAAACACCCGTATCTAAAATAGACAACATCATTATTTGTATGCCAAAATCAATTGATTAAATATTATCATGAAATTTTCCGTTTTCAACTTTATTTCAAGTCAAGTTGCTTAACTTTAAGTTCTTGTATATTATATTCCCGATGAAAATGTAATTAATTTAGTTATCCTTGATTACCATTTCAAGCGTTTAAAAACAAATTTTATTATTTTCTGTTTTACACACTTTTCCACTTACACTGTTTGATAACATATTATTATTGGATTTCCCGAAGAAAGTAGTATATTAAATACTTTTATTGTGACTTGTGCGGTCACTTTGTTGGAACGTGAAATGACAGCTGCCATCTTGTGTCAAAGCATTATATAAAAAAAATGTTATAAACAATTGGGGCGCAATACAACTACAACCAAATATTAGTTATCCTTCATTTCCATTTAAAAATAAATCCTGCAATTTTCTGTTTTACACACTTCTGCACTTACACTGTTCGATAATCTATTATCATTGGATTTCCCAAAGAAAGTTGTATGTTAAATGCGCTTACAGATACTATTGAGCAGCGTTTCTCAATCTACGGTTTAAATGTTTGATGATTCGCGAAATGACAGCTGTCACCTTGTGTCAAAGCTTTAAATTCATATGTTATAGACAATTTGTGCAATTGTCACCTTGTGTCAAAGCATTCAAAATTGGTGCAATTACAAACTAATAGGTTGGAACGTGAAATGACAACTGTCACCTTGTCAAAGCGTTAAAAATCATATGTTATAGACAATTTGTGCAATTGTCACCTTGTATCAAAGCATTCAAAATTGGTGTAATTACAAACAAATAGGTTGGAACGTGAAATGACAGCTGTCACCTTGTGTCAAAACGTTAAAAATCATATGTTATGAACAATTGGATCGCTGAAAAACAACAAACAAATATGTGGGGTCGTGAAATGACAGCTGTCATTTGTGTCGAAGCTGCAACTACCATAAAATATGTTGAATTGCGAGGCGGAAAGGTTGAGAAACGCTGCTGTAGAGTCAAGAAAATGTATACAATGATTGTGTTCATTAAAGTTTCAATCAAATCTAAAATATTTTGACTTGCAAATCCCTGAATAGTCCGTACTCTTATTGTATTCGAAACAATTTCTTTTTTTTTTCTTGTGTTAATAAACAGATTTACATTTGTGTGTATACTAACATACGTATACTATACGTACGTATTAGAATTTGCAATTTACAAAATTTGATATGAAAATAGTTAAGTTATTTTTGGAATAGATATGTAGATATGATGACACATGTAATTGATAAAATTAAAATAATGAAAAAAAATATTAGATAATAATATTTTTTTTTTAATTAAATAGTATAGATTTAGATTATAGCTTTACAAATAACTCATAAAATTATGAAAAAAAAAATTGTAATAATTATTTTGTTTTGTATATTCGATTGTTTTCGTACTATATTTTAATATCATGGATAGATAGATTTATAATATTAAAAAAAAATTGAAACGTAAAATTGGTTATGCGTTTCGTAATTATTTAATATATTTTTTTTTACAACCATTATATAAAACGCGCAATTCGCTAGATTCGACTTGTGTGTAAATAATAAAAAAAAAATAAAAAATATATGCTAGAAAATGTGTCGTCCTTTTTTTCTCCTTTCGTATGTGTGCGTTTTGTTTTTCGATGTCTCTGCGTGTATTTTATAGAGCCTCAAGGTAAACCGGCAAAAAAATTGTGACGTTAATTAATTATCGCCGTCCGTGCAAGTTTCTATTTTTACTTACAAACACAAATTTGTGTCAATAAAATAATATGTGTTAAACTCTTCTACTTTTCGTATTTCCAAAATCTTAACGTTAATAATTAATACAATAAGTCGGTTTTCCTAATTTACAGATTCCTATAATTTCTATTTTTTTGGTTACCATAACAATAAACAAAAGCAGGTCGAAATATCGAATACACGTTAAGGTGAACGTCCGTATGCTTTTACAATTATATTAATTATTCAAATAATTGAATAACGCAAAAAAAAACTTTGCATGAAAGCTGACGTCGATGCGGATTGAATTACCATCATTTTCGCGTACAATTGTCATGAATTTATTCCTTACTTTAAATAATTTCCTCGAAATTCTAACTAATTCGCTTCGTTTTTTACTTTTCCGGGTACTTCGATTATTCATCGAAGGAAATGAAAATAAAACTCGTAAACCGCAAGAAAACATATTTAATTGGATTAAATGTGAACGCTTAAATATGCAAACTGCATCTTCTACCTGCATTGTTACGTCAATACGGACTTAATTATTAATTAATTAAGTTGATTCCGTTCGGCATTCAGCGACAGGACACGTCAGATGGAAATAAATTAATCATTCAGATCTCGTCTATTCTCATCATCAGCATTATGCATTCAATGAATGAAAAGAAAATAATCATCTTTCGTATGGTTACAATTTACAATCTCTCTACTGAAATAACGTTTAAAATATTCTCGATCCGTTCGACCTTCTATAATAATTCCGGAATATTATGCGAGTGCACAATTACAAAATTTTATAAACGATTGGAAAGTTATCGACGGAATGCCGATGTTTATGCGAAAATGCATTCGGGACTTACGAAAAAAAAAAAACTTATGCGCGAAAATCAAATATTTACATTGGAAACTCAAGTTCGAATCTAAACATTCGCTTTTTACGTAAGGATGGATTGTGAAAATAAATTTTTGAACGATTATTTTTGTATGTTGTATTTACTCTCGTTTCGCCGGGGTTGTGAAGAACGAAGTTACGACACACGCACGCACTCGCTTCCTACTTTGATAAATCCATGATGATTCACTTCTCTGTTATCGAGTTTGGATGATGATTAGTGTAATTATTATTATTATTATTCAATGCCGGCCAGTAATTAGAACTGCATTATTCACATGCGCTTCGAAGAAATGTGAAAGAAAGACGAATCAGGAAATTACAAAATGCGTGTGATTAATAATAATCTTATTATTTCCAACGTTCTAATAACAAATTTAATGAAAAAAAAAAGTAATTACACAATAGTCAGCAAAATACTTCAAGATTTTTTTTTTATCTAAGTAACAGAAATTTAGATTATTATTTGTTTTATATGAAAAACGTAACGATTAATGAAAAAACAAATTTTTTTTTTGGTATGAATATTGATTTCAGCAATTAAAATTATTACGTAGGATGAGTTAGATTCTATTTTTCAAGCGAACTATATACATTTTATATTTAGTCATACTAAATAATTGCTTCGGCATTGGAAATTATTTGTTGGCTAATTATGAATTAGAATAATTATAATAAAAAAAAATCGCGGCAAAGCTATGCTTATTTTTGTTTTTTGTTTTTTTAATGGTTGTCAACATGATTTTTAAAACACTATTAACAGTGGCAGTTTAAATATTTGACAGTAGGTTTTATTTACTCTTTTGTTTTGTTGAAATAACAAGAATGTGTGTGTGTTTTTTTTTGTGTGGTGGTAGTCAATAAACATGTGTAATATTTGGGTGGAATTTATGTACAAAATAAGTTAAGTTCAATAAATAAATGCAGTAGTTGGAATTGATGTATTTTAATAGATTCATGTAGATTTGATTGTATCGTGTGTTTGCCAGGAAGCCGTTCGAACAATGCATAATAAAAGTCATTCATACCTTCGAATAATCCCATGTTAAAAGTTGGACAACGCGGTGTCAAAGGTGTACAAAGAAGATCGATCACGTGTTTGTTATAGGGAAGATACTCTCTGGTTTTAACTGTGGAGAATCATCATCATCATCATCGTCACTAAATCGTTAGAGTTAGTTAGGCACAGTGGCGTATCAACTGAAGTCTTGTCTATGAATTGACATCGAACACTACTGTCGTCTTGAGGAGGATCCAGTCTCTCGGGTGGTTCACCAGTCCATAGTCCAGGTCGTTATCGCATCGGAGCGCAGCGGCGTATCTATACCACTCATTCATGCACACTACAGTAGACACACATCGAGCGATGATCGTCGTCGTCATATGATGAAGGCAACAACAACAAACACCAGCAGCAGCAGCAGCAGCAACCGGAATACCAGATTGTCTAGGTTCGCTGTGATCGAGGCTGCTGCTCAGGTAGAGGTGGTGGAGCGCGCGACATGTGAGAGAAGGCCGCTCACGGGACTGTCAACCACTATTTATAAAAAACAAAAAAACAGTATTCTGCCGAGTCACTTCAACAACCTGCTCAGCGACGACGGCGAATATCCACGAACGCCGCATGAACACCCAAATGGAAGAAATTATTGGTTTCGTTCCATTCGGTTATCTAACATTCGCGCCATCGTTTCGATATCAAACTTACTTGATGGCCGATGCCTGACGTAAACAACGCGCTCGCCCAATCCCAGCGCACGAACACTCGAATTACGATCTCTCAACTTAATTACGGCGACAACACTTTCTTGCTGTTATTATCAATTCAACATGTTTATTTTCCTCCAAACCGTTGCATCCGTACATCAACATTAAGACAACTTGTTTTGTACACTCCGATATTTCCATAATTGATGGAAGTTTTACCACTTTGTATTTTTTATGTACATTAGCTACATATTTGTTCATCACTTCCACCCTTTGACACAAGGTGACAACTATCATTTCATAACCCAACATATTTGATTCCTAAGATTATTTAACCAGTTCCTCGCTTTGACACTAGCTGACAGCTGTCATTTCGTGACTTTCCTAATTTCTACGAGCATTTCACAAGGTGACAACTGTCATACATTTAACGCTGTCGTAGACTTTTTTTTTTAACAGACAATATCTTAAAAAAGTATCTTGTATCTTGACATTTGACAACTGTATTGGCGGTTGTAAATAAAAAGAAATATATTTTAAGAAAAACTTAATAATATATGTAAATGTTAGGAAATCTAGTAAAATAAACTAATTATTTATCATATTTTTATCATTTTTTTTATACATAAATTTAATGTATAGTATAAAAAAAAATTAAAATTTATACGTGTACATAAATATTATTTATACAGGTAATAAGTACATTTGAATGGCAAATTGAAAAGATTAAATATGAATGTGTTTTTTTTTTACAAAACTGGTCCCCCCAAGGTTTATTGTCTTTTGCTAAAAGCAGTCTAACCAGAATTCTTGCGATTTTCAAACATTTCGAGACGCACGTGCCGGAAGGTGTTTTGTTGCTTAACATGAAATGAATATTTACCGAATTCCAAATTACATCAGACAAACGATAAAAGATAGAACAGAAAGTGTGTGTGAGAGAGATAAATCTGTGGGTGTCCGATATTCTTTATGATGGAAAATTTGTCTGAGCTTATTTCATCATCAAAATATTCAAATATTAGTAGTATAACAGTTAAGTAATCAATAGTTCAATGATATTTAATAAAAAAAGAAGCTATAATTTTTAGAATTTTTAAATTTTTTATTGTTTATGTTACGTTAAAATATACAATCTTTAAATAAAGAAGTAAATATGTTGTTGTTGTTGTTGAAATAATTAATTAAAAAATGAGATTGTTTCGACGTTTTTGTCGCTCTCAAAATAAACCTTTTTAAATTAATCCCAAAGATAGAGGAAAGCTTGTTTCTTCTAATAATACAAGAATTGTCTATTCAAAATAGTCGCCAATTAATGTGAAACGTCGCGTGAGTATTGTTTTTTTTTTGTAATATTAACTTGGTAAAGTACTTAGGAAAGAATTTGAACATTTGTCTTGATGTAAAATAAAAAGTATTAAACGAAAACAACTATTTCCAAGAAGCGTTACGTGATTCCACATGCAAATGGTCTACTTCTTTATACACAAACTAAATGCGAAACAAAACAGAGATATTAATTAAACTCTTACATAAAACGCATGCATCTATAGTCACCACATTTCCGGGAACAGATTAAACTCATGTAATGACAATATATTTGCGTTGAAATTGTTTAACTTCTTGGTGGTAATCCAAGCGTAATTTTGTTCCAAGAGAATTTATTTTCGCATAAAGAAAAAAAAATGTGCATAAAATATATTTTTATATAAAAATAATCCTTGGCGCATTCGGCCAATGTTAGGGTAGGTCAGACGTGGACGGATGTATTTTTAAGTTTTCGCAATAAAAAAAAATAATATAAATTGTCGAGGAGACGAAAACAACGAGTTTTCTCTACAAAAATTTTAAGATTTGTCTCAAAAATATATATATCGAATATTAAGAAAAGGACATGAAAGTCGTGTACATTTAGATCAATATGATTTTTAAATAATGATCCCATAACGTCAGTTTAAGTCAACAAAAAAAAATTGACACAAATCAAAGTTGGCCACAGTCTTGTGTTTCAGTTATTTTTCATAACAAGTGATTAAATTTAACTACATTTACTTCGATACAATAATTGTTTTGTTAAATTACTTAGAAATATAAATATATATACCTTTCAAATTGTCGTTAGCAAAATCCATGATTGTTTTTCTCTTCCCTTGTCGTTTGCTTCTTCAGCTGTAGTAGCAGTAATACGCGATTCACCACGCTCTCAAAACACTGAAGACTACAAACTTACGATAATTTTCTATAGTATTATGGTTTTGTGCTACTAATAAAGAAAAGAAAGCAAAACGATGATTAAATCCGATCGGATTCGGACTTTGCACCATCTTTTTCTCGCAATGGGAATCCATATTCTCTTCATATTCATGTTCTCGTCGATTTCGCATCTCGACACAACGGCAGGGTCATTAACTTGTACATAATACATTGATATTTTCGATTTCAATTTGTTCTTTTCTGCTGCAATATTTTTATCTTATCTATGTACTCGCAGGGGACTAAAATTAAGTTTTACACTTCGATTCGATATAGATTTTTTTTTGTCGTTGCTTGCTTGATGATTACGCAATCGCCGGGCCAGACACCTACGATCGGTATCGATAGCCGAAGGCCGCTCGATTGCAAAAAATAGCATCGGATCGATACGTATCAATCAGACACAATGACATAATTTGGCGATCGGAAATTAGATAATCGGAGAATCGGCAATTCATACTAATTTTCTCGGAAACTACATTAGATAGAATGAATTCAAAAGATGCATAAGAAAGTTGAATAGTTGAGGAATTCAATGTGTATTCAATTAATATTGTGGCTTCATCTAGTTGGCTGTGATTCGCGTTCCAATATGAAGTAATAATGTACAGTGTCTTCAAATTTTAATAATTTTCTCAGAAACTATAGTAGATAGAATAGATTCAAAACATCCATATAAAAGTTGAATTATTATGAAATGTAACGTGTATTCAATTATTACTGTGGTTTCATACAGTTGGATGCAATTTGTTTTCCTAAATGAAGTAATGAAAAATAAACAGTATCTTCACATTTTAGTGATTTTCTCGGAAACTACATTTGATAGAATAAATCTCAAGAGATGCATAAGAAAGTTGAATAGTTGAGGAATTGAATGTGTATTCAATTATTATTGTGGCTTCATACAGTTGGCTGTGATTCGCGTTCCAAAATGAAGAAATAAAAAATGTACAGTGTTTTCACATTTTAATGATTTTCTCAGAAACTATAGTAGATAGAATGGATCCAAAACATGCATATAAAAGTTGAATATTTATGAAATGTAATGTGTATTCAATTATTGCTGTGGTTTCATACAGTTGGTTGCAATTTGCTTTCCAAAATGAAGTAATAAAAAAGGACAGTATCTTCACATTTTAGTGATTTTATCGGAAACTACATTAGATAGAATGGATCCAAAATATGCATATGAAACTTGAATTTTTGTGTAATGCAACTAGTATTTAATTATTGCTGTAGTTTCATCCAGTTGGCTGTAATTCGCTTTTCAGTATAAAGTAATGAAAATAAATAGTGTCTTCACATTTTAATGATTTTGTCAAAAACTACATTAGATAGAATGTATCCAAAACATGCATGTAAAAGTTGAATATTTAGCGAATGTAACGAGTATTCAATTATTGCTATGGTGTCATCCTTTTGGCGTATAATTCTCGTTCAAAAATGAAGTAATGAAAAATTAATACTGTATCTTTACATTTTACTGATTTTCTCGGAAACTTCATTGGATAGAACGGATCCAAAAGATTCATATGAATGTTAAATATTTGGGGTATGCAGCTGTGGTTCCATTTATTATAAATAGAAGCTAGAATTGGAATACTAATGCGCACACAACTATATCTTATCTTAAAACCACAACATAAAATTCCAACTTTTAATTACCGAATTACGCTTCTTAACGCTCATTAAAACCAATTTCCGTTTAATTAGTCAACATGAAATTAAAACCAAATTATACTTTTAACAGTTAGTAACAAACTGTTTCATACACACACACACATGCCATTAATTTGCAATGGAAAAGTTCGTTTTCGTTTCACATTTATTATTTCGTTATTCCTTCACCTGATCTACAAAATAATCAATTTAACCTTTTTCTAATAACATAAAATTTAAATTACCATTAATTATTTGTTTTTCTTTGCATTTTCTAGTATTTATGAGTAGACACAACAAGCGGTTTGCTAAGAAAATACATTAATTGAAACGTCCTTCTCCCACAAACAGTATAAAAAATTTGTTGTAAAAGTTTCATTTTTTTTTAAATGAAAACTTAAATATATATCGATGAAAACTCAGTTTTCTTTTCTGATTTAATATTTATTGATCCAAAGACCTTCAGTTTAACAACTATGAAAATATTTATATTTGATACATAATTATTATAATTTTAATTAATGAAATCAATGTGAAAATGTTTGTTTGTCCTAGGTAAATAGGCATGATGATGTCAAGGTGTCGCAGATTCTCGGTAAACAAATAATTTATTGGAACTATTAAATATAATGATGGAAATTAGAGGAAAGCAACAAAAAAAAAGTAGTGGCATTTGCCGCTATTGACGGAGACACACAACTCAGTTTATAATTGCTGCTGCAATTAATGTTTCCTTCAATTGCTTTAATTATTTGACAGTATATTTGCATTTTTCTCTCATATTCTGTAAAAATTGAATGTTTTTCTGTTATTTCTAACTTTAATTTTGATTCACATTATAAGGAATAGTCCATAATTAACGCTCGAAACGTGTCTTCACATTTTACTGATTTTCTCAAAAACTATAATAGATAGATTTGATCCAAAAGATGCATATAAATGTTGGATATTTGGAGAAGTACACATATTGGTATAGTTTTATTAATTGGGCTGTAATTCGCGTTTAAAAATTAATGCTCAAAAAAACAATGACTTCACATTTCAGTGATTTTCTTAAAAACTATAATAGGTATAAGGATCCAAAAATTACATATTAAAGTTGAATATTTGAGGAATGCAACATGCTTTCAATTATTGGTGTGATTATGAGACTAATAAAATGATGATGATTTTCGTGAAAATTATTTATTGATTAAAATTTCGTAAATTATTAAACGCAATATTTTGGACCTATTACATAAATGAAACACAAAAATTATCTAATAAAAATAACTATAATAGTCACATTTTACGTCAACAATTTTGATTATGATTATTAGTTTCACAATTATTATAAAATTCTATTGTAAATTTTTCAATTCAAAATTTTTTTTCTAACGATTTTTTTTTTTAAATAACAAGTACATTCGTAATCATATCAAATATATGTAGCTGACAAAGCAAAAAAAAAAAAAAAAAATTAGACTCATGCGCTCTCGTAATTCGTAAACAAATCTATGTCGTTTCACAATATGTAATCGGTCGGTAACAAGTTTTTATCTGCTGTCAAATTTTTTGTATTGCAGGTTCAGTCGAAAGTTAAAGAAATATAGTTAATTTTTTATAATTGAATTTATAATTACGTTTTTATTTTCTTTGAAACAGTGCTTATGGGCATTATAAATTATAACGCCATCTCGTGAGTGACTTGTGTCGATGTGAAATATAATAGATGTATGAAACATTTGACATTCAGAGTTACAACTGTGTTCTTCATAAAATCTTGACAATTTGATCAAGATGCGAATTGAATGTTTTCAGTTAAAAATTGTACATCCTGAATAATGAGGAGACATGATTCTATAAACAATTTCTTAAGAGAAGGCGATTTGATAAGTAAAGAAAACAAATGAATGAAAATACACATGGCGAAAGCAAACGAAGAATCTTGGTGGAGAAAAAATGGATACAAATCAAATTGTCCGAATAAAAATAGTGTTGGCACCGCCGATAATCCACGAATCTTCCACATAGATAGATACCGACGTGCACACAAGTTTATACAAGATAAGTTTCGTTAATGCGGCTTATTTGGATTGTAGCCTTCTTCACTAAATATCTGTGTTAAATATGCACATCATATTTGTTTTGTGTTTCAGATAATCCAAAATCTTTCAGTAATTTCTGAATAATAATAATAAAGTAGTGTGTCAAATATTTTTTTTATTCTTGATAAGTGTTGCACTTTTAATGAACAATTCTTGTAACATTAGTATTGGGAAACAACAAATTGGCAAATAACAGTTATATTCAATTTATTTCTGCGTCGCGTATTTTAATTCAGAGCGATAATTAAGTAAATGAATTTTGTTGAAACTAAATAAAAAATTTAATTGGTGTATATGTAAACAAGGTGATATATAACTCGAAGTTATTTATATTGTTTTTGCCGTTCCTGGTTGGTGATGATGATGATTTGCTGGCAATTAGTTAGCAGAAAGATGTCGGAATTGTCGTAATTGGCTTACCCAGAATTTGGAAATAGTTTTCTTCCAGTGCATTCGCGCTGCTCAGAAGGAAGTCGGTACCGTCAACTTCACTATCCGATATCGAGATTCCACCCGGACTGCTCGACGAATAGTACATCAGAGGCATATTAGGGATGAAGCCTAACATCTATTCAAAGTTTAAATATCAATCCTTTTCGTTCTGCAGTTGTGCAGAAGAAGTGAAGCCGCAAAGAGCCGTTGCAATTGATGAATGAATGAATCAACAAACACCGGGTGGATCCAAGTCGTTGATGAGCATTCGAAACGTGTAAACAACCAATGAAGAGCACATCACTAATAACTGAAAATGTTCAACAACACTCGATATGATGTTCTGTGAGTGGGGATGCAGGGAATATTACATCGCTTATCAATTTCGAATAAGATAACGACCATTATACACATACATACACATTCATAATTTAAAAGAATCGCATTTGATAAAGGATTTTTATATTTATAAACTCGTTAATACACAATTTTTTTATTTCTTTTTTTTTTTTGGAACACCGCTAAATAACAGGGCAGCAACAACAACGACACACAGAAAAGAAATAAACAGTGTTTTTGCTTTATGGAATGATACATTTCTGTAGCCAATTTTTATTTTTGTGTGTCTGTTGTTTTGAATATCCAAATATATATGCAACTCGATTTTAAGGTAAACCGATCTTCATCTTTATTTCTCTTTGACATAAGCAATTGTTTTTTCTTGTGACATGGAATATAAGACATAACTAAGAGAATTGTAGTTTTTCGCTTTGACACCAGGTGACAGCTGTCATTTATTGCGACCCAACGTATTTGTTTATAGTTCGTACAGCGACGAAAGTATTAAGAGTATTTCAATTCCTCGCTTTGACACCAGGTGACAGCTGTCATTTTTTGAGACCCAACGTATTTGGTTATAGTTTGTACAGAGACGCAATTACTAATAGCATTTCTTCTTCTTCTTTTAAACTTCCATTCCCGTCACTTAGCTTGTGTCGTAATGAGTAAAGCGCGTATATTTTCCCATGAGACTCGGCAAACTACTTCGACTTACGTAAGTAACCATGTGGAAGTAAATATAGTAACTTATTATTTAAGTTGGTGCACTTGTCCGCAACTCTATGGTATTGTTACACAAGTTGTCACATGCAAAAGTAATCAATGTAGGGGATTTTACATTGAGAAGTTAAATAAATGAAATCGTTAAATTCATTTCATATTTAAATTTAAAATGAAAACATTATTATTGTCGATTTGAAATTGCGGAGGATAGGGAAAAAATAAATAAATAAACGAAACTTAATAGTTTCATGTGCGACACTTAATTAACGCAAGGTCGAGGAGCATAAAACATGTCTGAATCAGTGCGAGTGACAAACGTGAATTGCATTCAATTAATTATTACAAGTACAAAGCGATGCGAGTATAATGGAAAACACCTGCTCCGTTTTCTCTTTCCTTTCTTGCCCAAAGAGCAAATACAAATTGGATTCTTCGATTCCGAGATGCGAAAATAGAAGAATGTTATGAAATCGCAAAAACAATCTTAACAGTTTATGTCAAAATAAGTTTGTGTGTATGAATTTGAAAATAAAGTAACATATTTCAGTTATCGATTAATAAGTTAAATTAGATTTCATTATAATAAGCAAAACAAACATTTCTCAACTTAAGCGGTCGCAAAAATGACAGCTGTCAACTTAGACGCAAAGTGACAGCTATCAACTTTTTTTTGTTATAAACAATTGGAGCGCAGCACAACACTAACTAATTATATATAAATTATTCCTAGGCTAAAACATCAGGATTTTGATGTTTCAGAAACGTAAATGATAGCTGTCATTGCTTTGTTATAAACTGTCACGTTATAAACAATTGAAAGAGAATCTTCGATATATTGATTTAAGTGTACAAGAAATTGCAAAAAGTACACGTGCGAAGTAATTTAAATGTCTTACGATTTGAACTATTTCTGTATTATAATAGTTTGTCGCGGATGCAAATCGTTCCATAATTATTTTTAATTGAATATTATTTACATCATTAACGCAAATTGAAAAAGAAAAGACAACAACTTTACGAAGCGGATACATTTTTAAATACAGAGCGGACAAATCGTGGACACAAAAAACAAATAATCACGTAATTACATCTGCATATTACATGATATATATATTTTCTTTGATTGATTTAAACATCTAATTATAAAACATAACATGTAAATCAATCAGTAATTGCAATATAAAGTTACACAAATATTTACGCTTTGATATTTTGTCAAATCAAAGCAGGCTGGAGGAATATAAATTCTTTTGGAACAAATCCAACATTTTCAGACGCGTATTTTTAAGTTCTAAATTCCTAAGTTTTGAATAACTCATTCATTAAATTATTTGAATTTAATAAATAAATGTAAAAAATATCTAAAAATTGATACAAAAAACATTTATACAACGATCGTAACCTTCATTTCAGAACTAAATTAGAATAATTATTAAGTATAATTATAAAACCATTAGACTTATTTATATTAAACAATTATTTTCGAATGAAAAAAAAAACAAAGAGTTATGGCACTTCTTTTTGCATGTTGTTAAGAGTAGTGCAATTGTTGAAGGATAAATCTGTGCGTTTCATCACGCACACGATCCCAAAATAATCGCTAATAACATACAAATTACTTATGGGAACAAGGAAATAAAACTGCTAGAGAAAAACTACATTTTTTTTTCATGTTACGTACGAATTACTTGGCACGCATGTGCTCCGCTCGAAGATGTAAGAAAACACGTCTTTCAACAAGTAATCCTATTTAATTGGTTTGGTGAATTCACTTCTGATGTGATTAGAGTGTTTAAAGTAATGATGGAGGTCGTTTTTTTTGATATTTTGCACGCATAATTAAATTGTGTTCGAGTTGATCCAATGATGACGATGGCTCGAATATAACGGTACGTAGACACAACGTCTAGTCTGGAACGAAAACGGTTTCAACAATCAAAGTCCAATCTTTTCGATTGACTTTTATTACCATAACTTATAAAAAAATAATAATTAAAAGTTTAGCTCCAGGCTTACGCATATCTCGTAAGAAATAATATAAAATACGATGAGAATGAAGTTCGAATTTTCATGATTTCCAAGAATTTCAATTCATAATTTTAGTTACTGTACGAATTTTCTCTATTTTGTGTTAGTTTGACACTGAAACTTGTTTTTTCTCTTTATTTCAACGATGAAATTAACAAAGTTAGATTTTCGGATTTAGATCAAATATGCGTCGTTTTGTTCGATAACTTTAGTCCATTTTGAAGGAAATTTCATAATTTTGTGATTGAAGAAATCCTCGTCTCTATTGGTAAAAAAATGACCAGCTCATTTTCACAAGCCTCTCTTGAGGCTAGTTTTTTTTACTATCAAGAAAATTTTGCAAATGCTTGAAAAGGTGATGATCGTTTGGTGCCAAGTCTGGGCTATACGGCGGATGCCTCCTATTGGCCAATTCTGGACGCTGCTCGTCGATCGCCTGCTTCAATCTGGTCAGTTATTGGCAGTATAGGTCCGAATTGAGTAATTGGACCGATGGGGGCAGCTCAGAGTTGAACATTCTCTTCCAATCCTACGAAACACACAGTAAAATATTCTTGGTCATTAATCCGAGCTGGCGATCGTTTTGGGCCTGCTCATCGCGTTTCGAGCATGATCTTTTTCGCCTTTTGTTCTCGTATGTGACCCATTTTTCATCGCCAGTGACCATCCGCATCAAAAATGGGTCGATTTCGTTACGATTCAGCAAAGAATCTCAGGCATTAATTCGCTCCAAAAGGTTCTTTTGCGTCAATTCGTGTGGCACTCATACATCGAGCTACTTCTTGAGACCAGCCTTATGTAAATGGTTCCAAACGGTATTCTGGCCAATCTTCAGTTCCTGGGCAATATAATAAGTGCTCGATTACCGGTCCGAATCGACGATTTCCATGATTTTATCAACATTTTCGAGCGAGTCTCATCTTCGACGTCCATATTACCAGAACGGAAGCATTAGAACCAACGCTTTGCTGTTGCATTCGATACTGTATTGTGTCCATAAACATTTTTTTTGGCCGCCTGCTCCGCTTTTCTCCTTGGTCGTAGTGGTACTGAAGAATGTATCGAATTTTTTCTTTTTTTACCTCCATTTTGGAACGCTCTAACACCAAACTGGATTCACTAAACTCAAAACTGTCAAAGAACTTTTTTAAAGCGTTATATCACCTTTAAGTTGCACTATACAATGATAAGATGCAACGTATACATCGTGAGATATGGCTCACTGAAGCCACCTAACGAAAAACGCTCAAAACTTTTTACTTCACCCAATATTATGTCAAATACTACTGTCAAACGAATAGAAATGTCAATGGAAGTGTTTCTCAATTCAATTATTCATAAACAATTGACTTGTTTGATTGACTTTTTTTGACTCAAAGTGACAGTTGTCATTTCGAGATCCATTACAAATCATAACCAGAATATGAAATACTAATAAATTCAGACCCCGTTTTACGCCATTTCGATTTGTGTTTATTTGGTCGTATTGGTTTGGTATAAATAGAACAATAAAAATTGAAATTATTTATTTTTTTTAAATTTTCAGTTCATAAACACAGTTGGTTTTAGCAGCTGGATGGCAACAGGTCGTTCTCGAAATTGTGTTGTGAGTGTGTGTGGAAATTGCGGTTTTTAAAGTTAGGGTAATGTCAAATGTCAAAGAAGTCAAGAAGGTATCGGCATTATAATAAAAACAATCGCTCTGTATTTAGCAACAAAACGCGAATAGTCAACATATTTTATCCGGCGTTTCCTCCTTCTTGCAAATGATTGGCACAATTCGAGCAATCATTCTCTCTCTCACACACACACACACTCACAACATTCATGGAATCCTTGAATGCGATAAGACTTTCCTCGCGAGCATGAAGCAACAGAAATATAAATTATGAATGCCGACTTCTATTTACATGCGATTTTATCAAAAATTTGCCTACTTTTTGTGTGTGTGTTCAAAACATTCCATCTGATTTTTCAACGAAAACATATTTACCCAAATATCTTGCCCGTAATTGATCATTACTAATCACCAATTTAAAGCAGAAGAAAAAAAAAGAGCTATACATCAGTTATACATATTTGTTTGATACAAGGTGACAGCTGTTAATTTGGGATCCATTAAAAAAATAACTCATTCATTTGGTAGCAACCTGTACTCTTCACAGTCTAGAACAGCGTTTCTCAATCATTTTTTGCCGTGTGACGCAACGCATCTGTTTGTAGTTGTAATGCTAAGAGTATTTCACCGGTTTCTCGCTTTGACACAAGTTGACAGCTGACTTTCTCGGACCAACGTATTTGTTTGTAAGTTTGTACAGCCACCCCCAATTGAGTATTTCAGAGTGACAGCTGTAATTTTACGCACAAGTTGAGAAACGCTTCTAGACAAAATAATAAGATTAGTGGTGCATTGCATTACAATATAAAGTAAAAAGGATGTAAGGTTTATCAATATTGATAAAACAGGTTACAGGAGCCTCAGATACGCTGCATTCTTTCGACTAGAAACTAATAAGAATAATGCTGACTATGCTAAAGTTGATGGATTAATCTATTTTCTTTTCTGTTTACAAATAGGAAACTGTTATTATATAAAAAAAAAGAACTCAATGCAAGGCGCACTATTTATAAATATGTATGCAAATAATATGTTTACAAATAATCTTTCCCCACTGATAACGATTGAAATTTTACATTTTTGTCTTTACATATATATCTTAAGCTTATATAATATATAAATAGTTTATACGGATTCTTAGAAACTTGCATTATTTATATTTGATGATGGCATTTAGATAGATATTATTAAAGAGAATTTAAGTATTCTTTTAACTTTCTTATGTCTTCATTTGGTAGCATTTAACACTGTTTATTATGAGTACATGCCTTATTCAGAGAAACGGCGGACATATCCGCCCACCCTTTTATAAAGAAGGAAAACTATGCCGATGCAAAAATCACTATAGTAAGCTTTGAAAATTTCAAAACAAACTAAAAAAAAGTGATTTACAATTAAAATAAATGAATTAGAGAAATAATAAACAATTGAGATTAAATCTATAGGATTATTAACTGTAATGAATTAAAATTATAATTCGCTTTCTTAGAAAACAACACATGTAATTTTTCGAGTTTATATTAATAGATTTTTTTTTGATAACGACTTTATCTCAAGTGTAGGTCTTAATTTAATTTATATATTACGCTATTGTCAGAAAATTTTCCACACACATTTTATATATTGTTTATTTAATATAAATATTGTTCTTATTTTATACAATAACGTACACCTATCATAGCATTACGTAACTGGTTTTAGTATTTGTAGATTTAGTGAATCTACTAAAACAGTGAATAAGGAACGAGCACAGATTACAAATATTTATCGGGTTGAGAAACGTATTATTTACATATTTTTTGTTTATATATATGACGTTACGTTTTAATGACGATTGAAGCAAGTAGATTAGGTCAATAGCCTTTTTTTTTTGCTTTAAACCTGTAAGAATACGAGAATTTATATAAGAGATTTCAATAATATTGTTTTTAATATTTAGTAAATAGTACACTGATAATATTGTCCATATGTTGAGTCATTTGACATATTTTAATTTACACTATCGCTATCGTCGTTGAGAGTTTTTTTTTCTTTCTAAATATCGCAAATCTTTGACGTAAATTTTTCAAAAATTATCGCAATTTGATAAAAGGAAACAAAAGGGCGTGTACTAAACCTCGCACAGTGCGGATTCACTATAGGACAAAATTAAAGTAAATTATCAAAAAATAATAATAGTAAACAGTGCTGTATACAAACGATTACCCGCACTATGCGAGGTACTGTCAAACGAATGGAAATGACGTTGGAAGTATTTCTCAACTCAATTGTTTTTTTTTGACGTTTTTACTGTCAAAGTGACAGCTGTCATTTCGTGACTCATAACCACAATATGCAATAGCAACAATAAATTCAGACCTCGTTTTACGCTGTTTTTTCGGTTTGCGTATAGTTGAGCGTCTTTGAACTAGTTACTAAACGTTTATAAATAGAACCACAAAAAAGGTATTGTTGTAGTTAATAAAGTTGTGTTGGACTTGAAAAATCGAGTTTTTAATCAGCAAATTTTTGGCTACTCGATGTTGAAATTATGTATACGATATGTTTCACTTAGATTCGTATTCAAATGAACAAACAGATGGATAATTGGAAATAAAATGTGCAAGTCAGTAATAATAATGCTTCTTCCAGTGATAAAAATACGAACGAGTATGAATCATTCTTTTCACTGTTTTCTTTCTCTCGAGTTTATCGCTCGCATTGTAATTGCAAATAATTACAAAATTTCATTTCTAATCTCGCAAATTCGATCATAATTTCACGCAGATTGACATAATGAAGAACACAAGGATAAATTTAAATCTATTTACATTTGGAGATTAGTTTTAATCAACATTTAGACAAAAAAAAAACGTAAAAGATGCACGTCTGCATAATACATGTGTATGAATTTTGGTCGAAATTTTCCGTTTTCGATCTGGCGCCTATAAATCAAACGCCAGCGCGAATAATAATTGGCGAACGACTTCATAAACGATAACAGAATATTTCATCAAGGTTGCACATTTTATTCTGCATCGAGTGAGAGATAAATTTCATATATTAATAAGCGTGCATCTCGAACATAAACATAAACATTTATTTATATACAGATTTAGTTTCGGTTTTTTTTTTTGTAATGAGAGAAATTAGATACAGAAATACCTCGCACAGTGCGGCTTCGATCAGTGCGGTTTCACTATTGTATATTTAAAAAATAATTAAAAATAATTAGTACACTTAATATATTTTTGTATCTACCTGAAAAATATGAAATCTCACACATTTTATTATATTCAATTAGTTAATTGTTAATTTTCATTAATTTTAATCAAAATTGTTTTTATTTTACATAAAATTCTCAACAAAAAATACAAATTATTTATTTCCCCGATAAACTAATTTACACTTCTTCTATTTATTCATTTATAATACGATGACATAACTATTATAATATTGATATTCATTATGAATAAATAACAACTTGAGTAATTATTCATTGTTTGATTCACGTTTCTTTAACATCAAAGTAGTCGTGTTTATTAGAAAAAAAGAAAAATTCTTCATAATTGGTCAACGACCATGAGTTTTTCATCTTATTTATTAAGAATTATAACTTTACTTCAATCCACTTATTGATTCTACAAAGATTATGGAAATTTTAAGACTTATTTAGAAAAGTTCTAAAATTGTATTGATATAACTTTGACGGGGGGGGGGTGTGCGTTATCAGCCGATAAGTTCGAGACAGTGTCAAGATTACATTGTTTAAAACAATATTTATAGAATAGCATTGAAATTGAATTTTAAGTATACTTATTTTTTTTTCATTTAATTCGATTCGATAAGTTGATGCAAAACAGTCATCATTAGATGTAGTCGTAATCAATGGTGGACAAAAAAGTATAATAATAATAATTTCACCACAATTCACGACCTGCTCTTATCTAATACATAACGTAACCGGTTTTCTCCGGATTATTTCGTTTGAAAAAAAAGTGGTTTGAAGAAATGAGCCGCAGACTTACTAAATGGTTTAGCTGTTTAAACTCTAGTTTCGAAGAGCTCTATGTTGTTCGTTTAACTTAATTTCTTAGTTTGTACAAATGATCATTTGGATTGTACATGAATACCTAGCATAGTGCGGGTAATCCGTTTGAAACCGCACTAATCGAGAACTTTAAAACTGCTTCAAAATAAAGTAAAAGTTACACAATTGGCGCAGGTGCCGGGTAGATATATTCTCCAAAGTCTAAATCAGCGTTTCTTAACTTTTGAACAGCGCAACTCAATATATTTGTTTGTAGTTGTACAAAACACCTAATTGCTAAGATTATTTCAGAAGTTTATGGTTTGGAACATCTGTCATTTCGCAAATGAATGTATTAGCTACAACTGCTAAGAATGTGTCATCACTTTGACATGAGGTGACAGCTGTCATTTTGCGACTCAACGTATTTGTTTTTAGTTATATTGAGATCCAATTGCTTCAAATATTTCACAAGTTCTTCGCTTTGACATAAGATGACAGCTGTCACCACTTCATCGTTTTAGGGCGACTAATGCCGAATAGTTATGACATTTAGTGGGCGCCAGTGCTTGCAGCAATAGGGCCATGGTTCATCATAGATGGACAGTGAAATGATTGAGGTTCAGCATATGGACCATCAGCCAAGTCGATGGACAATGACAGTGTTAAGGATAACAGCAGATTCACAGTCAACGTAAGTAGTGAAATCGTAGAACATCAATATACTACTAAAGTTAACATACAAAACGACAGCCAATCCACAAATTATCATAATGGTAACTATCCACCGGGAAAAGGTTATCCATTTAATGTCAACCGCGATCTTAAATTTACTCCATGTTCACATTGATGAACAGATTGTTATAAAAAAACAAAAAACTTCATCATTTTGACACAAGCTGTCATTGTGCGATTCATTAAAAATGTTGCACAATTATTACATTATTGATGTTTAAGATAAAACAACAATAAAAATTTTGTTTACAATTATAACAAACAATGCTTAAGTTGTTTTGAATTTGAAACCCGTGGGTGGTCTCGAACACTCGTTGCATTATTCATTTGCAAAATAAAACAAAAACTATTGTAACGGATAATATTGTAATCTTCCATTAATCTTATCATTCATTTAATTCAATTCTTTCTATTTTAATGCGATGAAACATATTCATTTTCAAGTTCAAGTGTTGTGCGAATAAATTTAATCACATGCAATATGTGTCAATATATAAAATAAATTAAAACAAGTTTTTCGATTGGCAAAAAAAAGTTCGTGAAAAGACGATTCAAATTGATGTATCAATTATATAATATTCAATAAATTGGTCAAATTACTTGTCTACAACAAAATTGGCTTATACTAGGCTTGTAAAGTTTCAAGTATTGCAAATAGAGTTTATTTCTGTGTACATGAGAGAAAATATTTGAAAATTTTTGCTACAATTTTTGTTTTCAAAGGCCTCGATTAGTCCGGTTTCAAACAGAGCTAAGGTATATTGTATAATTATATTATATTAATAATGATATAATCTATGGAATGCTAACTGGCACACTTGATTGAAAATTAAAGACTGATTTTAGTAATACTGAAATAAGTTTACATAATAAATCACGTAACTGGTGCAGTGATAAGGCAAAAATAGTTCACACACTATCATTATTATATAGACAAATTCTTGTTGTATAAATGAATCAGGAGGCTACCATTGTTACATCATGAACAATCGCATTGGAGTAATCATACTAAAGCCATGCTAACCACAAACAAAGCAGCAAACAAAAGCATCCATGGCACCGCTGCTCGTTCATTAACGCTACGTTTCTTAGTGTACCGATAAAGCCGTTTCCTGTCAATGCCATTGTTGCCAAACACGGTGTGTGTACTCATCCGTTTTCCCCCCGAATCTAGGCATGACCTAAGTTAACTGAAACTGAGTCAAGCCTAGAACAAAAAAAAAACTGAACAAGATTCGAATTGCACGAATTCCAGATTGCGCAATCGCGCATAAATAATAATAATAATCTGATATCGGCGCGTGTGTGCATTTTAATTGGATTCGTTCTCGCGTTTATCAATCGCATGCACATCATTTATTTATTATTGGGAAACGATCTATTTATAGATGCAGTTTCCATAACGAATCACCTAACCCTAAGTCACCTCAAAAAAATCACAATATTATTACATCGAAAACATTACAGCATGATCAAAATTTCTTAACCTATGTGTCGTTCATATTGTCAATACTTGCAATATCACTGACATACAGTAATAAATTTAACATTTTAATGTCGCATTTACGAACTTAAATACGTTTAAATTATTATTATTTTGTCCTTAGGAAATTTATAGTATGACATGAATATACTATGTAACCATAACAATAAAAATGAATTGTCACAGTGTGTATGTGGCCTAAGTCAGCGTTTTCCAAACTGTGAGGCGCGCCTCCCTGGGGAGGCGCGAATATTAGTAGCAGTGAACAATTTTCCAAATATATGCTAAAATATAGTTTTCACATTTCATTGATTTACTCTAATAATATAATAGATAGAATTAATCCAATATATGCATATGAAAGCTGAATGTTTGGGGAATCCAGCAAGTATAGATACATTCATGTGCTCTTATCCATATTGCTGTAATACGCGTTCAAAGTTGAAAAATTTAAATTAGAACGTTCGAAAAGGCAGTGTTTTCACATTTCATTGATTTACTCGAAAACTATAATAGATAGAATGAATCCAATATATGCATATGAAAGCTGAATGTTTGGGGAATTCAGCAAGTCCTTTGACATGGAGGGGGGTTGGGGAGGCGCCAAATGATTACATATTTTTGAGGGAGGCGTAGTAACATCAAGTTTGGAAACCACTGGCCTAAGTTGACCCCCGCTCGAAATGTTTATGTATTTGGAGCTGGGGTTCTGGCGACTGTAAACAGATGGAAAAAATGGATGAACCTCGTATCGGTTATGTAGTTGTGTTTTGTTTTGTTAAATGGATTGCAGCGAGGTACGCATACCAATAATTGTTGAGTGAGGTTGTATGAATGATTATAGTTTGTTAAAGGGCGGCGTTAGTTGTTAGTATAAAATTGATGATGGCCTTATATACTTCCGTGTAGTTTTGAGCTATGAGGGTTTCGACAGAAGTGGGAAACTGTTGGTGTATCGAAATGACACAAAGTAGAATCTTCATCGTCTTAGCGTTGTTAGGGCACTCAAAGAGGATATGGTTAATTGTACCTATAGCTCCACACGAATAAAGGTCTGACTCAAATAGTCCCACTCTGTATAGATGAGATGGGGATCAGGAGTGCCCAGAACGTAATCTTGAGAGTGCGGAGACTTGACGTTTTTTATAGATACCTAGTTCTGTGAACTATGGATTGCTCTTCACTGTCCTATTCAAAGTAAATTCAAAGTAAAGCCTTCGTTTGGTCTGACTATCCAAAAGGTATTCTTCCTGCCATTCCATCATGTTTGTGATGCCATTCCTGCCATTCCCTCTCATTGTCTGTGATGCCCTGATGACTAGGGACCCAACACATTACTATGCGAGCCCTGTCCCTAAGCAAATCTTGGCTCAGTCCTCTAATTTTTGTAGCCCATGAATTCGATTTAAAAGAAGGCTTGTCGTTGGATATTAATGATATGGCTGACAGAGAATCGGTGTAAATAATAACATTTTTTTTTTGTTTCAAAGGTGCTATGTATGGCATATAGTTCCGCCGTGCATATCGAACATTCGTCCGGGAGTTTGCCGCTTTCTGTGATATCCGACCCTGGAAAGTAGATCCCGTAGGAAACCGATCTGGGGCTGGGGTGAACCGAGCCATCCGTATACACCTGCAAGTACTCCCAGCATTCCTCTATAGTTTTTAGGAATTTTGTACTTGTGATTTCTGCAGTGAAAAGTTGTACTTTATTATGTCTTTAGGGGTTTTTTTTTCTAAATTGTGCGCACATTGCAAAGAACGACATCTATTTAACTAATGTCAGTCGTAAGTCGTAATAAATTGTTAACAACAAATATGAATTTCAACATAAATAACAATTCTGATTAATATCTCCGTGCGTTTTATGCATTTATTAGTCTTTAAATCATACTTGACTTGCAATCACCACTAACGATTTATCATCCAGTTTACGTGATTTACACGAAGGTTTTTCCATTTAAATCAATAACAAAAGATACGCCACAGCCGCATCGTTACACGTAACAAACGCATCGCCACGTTTGTTATTTGAAATGCGTGAAACATTTCAAAATTATCGATAAAAACAAATATTCTTAGAATAATTATAAGAAAAACATTGTATTTTTTAGTACATGCATATATATATACAAAATTGGGCGGATATATACGCCGCACGTCCACGAATAGCAAAATTAAAGAACAAAGCAATTGGGTTTAAGCAAACATGCGTATGAGAAAAGAATTATACTCAATAAAATATTGATATTCAATCGAGCTCAATAAATGATAACGTCGTATAATAATTATTATCAAAATTACATCAAAAGTTCTTAATTGATTTATTTTCGGATATACGTAGATTGAATACATTATTATTATTATATGTGTTTTTTTTGCTGAAAAGTTGTAAAAAAAATCACCTTCAAATGATCTCGATAAGATTGCTATCAAATAATGCAACTGTTTTTTTATTTATTGTAATATGCAATGCTCTTGAAAACCGACATCATCGTAATTAATCGAACGTTATGTAAGGACGGAAAATTAATTTGTTTCAAATTTATATATTTTATGTGTACGTGTGTCTGTGTATATTGAAATAATAATCATCATTGCCGATAATTAAATTCAATTATAGACGATTCGAAACAAATAAAAAGTACACATATTTTTAGATACGTGATTAAGCGTTTTTTTTTTTATTTAAAATTATGATACGATGATATAATTAAATAGGTTTTATTAATAAATTGTTGATTTCTATATTTATTTCAAATAGAAGTGATTATTAACATAATTAGACATATTTTTTTTTTAAATATGATCAAAATTAATTTTGTTTCTAGAATTTGACACGAAACTAATAATTCTTTAACTTGAAATATTCTAATACATAAATGTATCTGTTTACCGGTAATATATTTTGCAAAAACGTCATTCAACGTCATCTTCAGACAATAGTTTCAGTAATGGCTGATTAATTCAACAGAAACAAATTATAATTATCTTATTGATGTATGTTGTTAAATTCTAGAGGATTGTGCCAAACATGGGACAACATCCGAAAAGTTAGTGCGTCAATTGTTTGATTTCAATTGTTTAGAATAGTATTTTGCGTAGACAATTTATCAAATATAAATTTATGGGTAAAATTGGCATTAAGTAATGTACAATCAAGTGCACTTAAAGTTTGTACAGCCAATTGTTAATAATATTAATTTCATGTTCTGAAATTTCTATATTTAAATCAATAACACTTTTTCTGACTGTTTCAATTTTCGAGTAAAACAATATTACCGGTAATTCTTAACAAAATATACCGGTAATTTCGGTAAAGTTACTTGCTCGGTAATACCGGTTAATCGTTTACCGGTAATGGTTAGATAAAAATAAAATAATTACAATATAAAATATGTTTATTAAAAACTGAAAATAAAAGTATTCCAGATGGTTTTACAAAATTAATTTAATTAATTAAATAATCTATCATGTTTTTCATAAGTAGGTAAAAAGCAGAAACTGACATATTTCAAATAAACATGTCATGAATTGTAAAGCTTCAGAAAAAAATCAAGAGCTCATGCTCATACGGTGGTCGCGGCGTGTCTAAACAAATGATAACTTACCGAGAACGAACAGAAAAGAGATACTGAGTAGAAACAATTGATAAACAAAGCAGTTTTCGTTGTTGTTGACGTTGTTGCTTGATTTTTAATTAGCGATCATCGCAAGCCCTCGCAAAAACTATATGACACTAGCCTTTGTCACTTTTTATAAAACTGTATTATTGCCCGAATCGAATTCGACGTATATAAAATTTAAGATAAACTTATCAAATGTGCGCGGGCAGAGAGGAGAATCAACCTATTATTCACACACACACACATACAACAAAAAAAGCGAAACATAATGATAAACTGTACGCTTATCTTATCATAAAAATCAATCGTTAATCAATCAGATAATGACGATTTTATTATATTTGCGAGCGCTGTGTAGATTACGATTTTCGCAGATTACCGGTATATTCTTTCAACTTCAGCGTCGCTTCAGAACCTCATCATTACTTTATTTGCGTTATCTTTGCAGAAGAATTATTCTGAAACATGTTTCTCTCATATCCGGGGTCTGTGAAGGGGTCAAACGCTAAGATAACCTTAGAAACACTCTTTCTCTCTCGATCTTCCTCAACTCGCATATACACATTTATATATAGGCATTGCCCAATACACCGTGCTTTTATCACCACCAAAGCCACCTTCTCTGTTTTTTTAAGAGAAGAGAAAAAAACACTGCTTTCCGACCTTGTTTTCGCCCAGTTAAATCCTGCAGTTTTCTTTAAAAACGAAAGAAAATAATACTGAGATTATCAGATTGTTTTGTCTATTGTGCAGTAACATAATTTACTCTCATCATTCTTGATTCGCGGGAAATTACGAAAAAAATTCATTCGTTAATTACACATTCTTTAAGTGCAATTCGTTTGTTAAAGCAAGAAATGAAATTTGTAGATTAAAAGTGGTTAACATTGTAACATTTTTTTTAGTTTCTTTCATATTTTAATCGATCAATTTATAATTGAATCATGTTTTTTTACGTCTTGTAAAAGCTTTTAAATGGCGACGAGAAGATTTATAATTGACAAAAGCATTAAATAAAACGAAGACAACGTTCACATAAAACTGATTGAAACCTAACTAACTAATACAGTAATCATTTGTTTTAGAACTTGTTCAAAAATGTTAGACAAAGTATTAGACCAGCGTTACTCAACCTGCTTCGCCGTCGAAGCTATGACAGCTGTCACCTTTTGTCAAAGCGTAGAACTGCTGAATTGTTTTTGTAAGTCAATTCCACAGCAATCTATTGTCTTTGGAAATAAAAAAAAATGTTGAAATGAATACAATCTTAATGAATACAATCTTAATGAATCTAAGTAAACGAAATAAAACCAATATACAAGTGTTTTAAATCATGTTATAAACACTTTATATGTGTATTTCAAGAAATTTAAATATGAATTGGAATGCGTTCGTATGCAACATATTATACACTCGTGTGTATCGGTTATCTAAATGGATACGGATTAAAGGGAAAGTAACGATCAGACTTTGCAGACGTAAAGGCCGTAACCCTTTGCTATCAGTTGTGAATACGGAGTTTACGAGTTCAAGAGAGTGAATTAGATAAAGATTAATGCTGGTATGAGAAAGTTGAAATGAAAGTAAACATTGACGACGATCAAAACAATAAGATATTAATTACAGAATTAAATATAATAGTGATGAGCGTTATCGTAGATAATACGTTGATATTGTATGAAATTAATATAATTGTGTTTTTACACTTTGATTCCTGAAAATTTCCTGCCTTTGAAAGAGATTCTTATAGGTTTTGATCGAATCAGTAACCTTCAAGTCCGTTATTATGTACAACGTTAATAAATTGTTAAACGTAATATCATAGTTTTCAGTTCATCCATTGTCACTTAATAAATGATTTACATAAAAGTTTAAAATCTCTTTTGTTGATAGATGATGGTGAATTGTATTTATTGTGAATTTATAATAAGATAATTTATTTTTAATTAATTTAATTCACGAAGAAAGGTTACAGACCTTGCACATCCTGTCTACGATTGTTTATTATAATTTGTAGATAGGCGAGCTTAGATGAAATTCAATGGTGAAATTGAAATACTTTATTTGTAGAAATTCGACGCAAGAAGAGCGTAAATAATTAAGTTCAAGATATGAAAGTTAATTCGTTCTAATTTCTGTCTGCTTTTAGGTGGCTCGACTATTTCAATGTACCAATTGAGGCATATTATTATTACCCCCTGAGTCGAGACATACACTCATATGGGTGCATTCATTGAAACATAAATAGAATGAGTGTGTGTGTGCTCGGACACATTTTGAAAAGCGATATGAAAATGATATGATGTTAAGTAGAGTCGATCTGCGTTTGGACAAAGAACAAACAAACAGACATTATTTATAATGTAGCGGGGCGATTGTCAACATCGAGATAACGATGTCCAATGGAATTGCGAGTGTCCGGATCATTTCATAATCTGCATCTGCGGGAGAACGTGAGCCAATCCGGGATTCATTGGCGAAACACAATTAAGATATGCAACAATAACTGTAGGAGAGTTGTGTGTGTATGTTGTTTGCGGGAATCTCATTGTTTATATTGTTTGTTGGGAGGCTAGATATGAGTAGGATACGCGTACGCAGCAATCGCTGATTATTATTATAATTGCATTGGTATTTTGGTTGGTTGGTTAAGTTTAGGTTTAGTTAGCAAGTCCTACCGGTGTCGTCGTCGGGTGCCAGCACGGGGACATTCTCGACGATGACGGAAGCCTCCTTGGAATTGAGCACGAGTACCACCTGTTGTTCGGCCATTTAAGGGGGCAAAGTTCACGGGGAAAGGGATTCCGCACTCTCTCTCATATACGCGCAACACATACGGTCACAAATTACAGTGCGTTCGGCATCGGCGAGAACGGAACGAGTTCGGATCCAACTTGATTTCCCGCCCGGCGACCAATCGCCTCCTCCGGTTCACGTGCACGTGACGACGGCCACCTCGTCGTCCGCTCCTCCGACGGGGAACGCACTTCCAACAGATACGTCGCTGATTGGAGCGGACGTCGTAAGCGACGCACGCATCTCGCTCTTTATTCAACTCGCTTACATTTCAATAGACTAAACCAGAGCTTCCAAACTTACCGCCTACTTTTCAGATGAAAAAAAAAAAACTAAGCGTTCAACTATTATTATCAAAATCCCCATATGAGTCTTACAATTTAAACTCTACTTAAGCCAACAATCTACATTCAGTCAACAAAACTATTCCATTTTCTATATACTTCATAGTAAAGATAGACATCTTAAAGTAATAATATCTTGATTTAATTAGTAGATGAAATACTTAATTTGTTATAAATAAAATTTGTATCAGTAGACTTAGGATCTACATAATTTCGTATTATTAGTTTTAATAGTTTGAATGTTCGTAGTTATATTTTTATATAGTTAACAAATGAATTTGAATCAGTAGACTTAAGATCTACATCATTTGGTATAATTAGTTTAGTCGTTAGACTTTTCACAGTTAATTTCTCTATTTAGTTAACTAATTTGTTAAATAAAATACTTATTTTGTTATAGGTAAGATTCGAATCAGTTTAAGTAGTATAATCATTAGACTTTTTGAATTTATTTTTTTAATTTAGTTAACAAATTTATCAAAAGAAATACTTGTTCTATTTTAAGTAAGATTTGAATCAGTAGACTTAAGGTCTACATAATTTCGTATATTTAAGTCGTTGGACTTTTTGTTTTTAATTTTTTGATTTAGTTAACAAAATTGACAGATGAAATACTCGTTTTATTATAGGTTTCAAATCCGTAGTTTTAGTCGTTAGACTTTTTGCAGTTAATTTCTTTATTTAGTTAACAAATTTGTCAGTTCAAATAATTATTTTGATATAGGTAAGATTCGAATTAGTAGACTGAAGATCTACATAATTTCGTATAATTAGTTTAGTTCTTGGGCTTTCTACAATTAATTTCTTTATTTGATTAACTCATTTGTCGGAAGAGATTCTCAGTTTGTTATAGATAGAATTAGACTCAGTAGACTTAAGATACAAATAATTTTGTATAAATACTTTAGTCCTTAGACTTTTTGCAGTTAATTTATTAATTTAGTTAACAGATTTATCAAAAAAATACTTGTTCTGTTTTATGTAGGATTTGAATCAGTAGACTCAAGGTCTACATAATTTCGTATATTTTAGTCGTTAGACTTTTTGCAGTTAATTTCTTGATTTCGTATAATTAGTTTAGTCGTTGGACATTTTCCAGTTAATTTCTATATTTAGTTAAGAAATTTGTCAGATGAAATTTGTGATTTGTATGAAATTAATAAACTTAAGGTCTACATAATTTTGAATTGCTTTATTAAAACATTATATATTGATAAACATCATTTTTCGCTATTTTTATAGTAAAATAATTAATTTATAACTATCTTCTAGACCGGTCCATATTCGGCAACCAAAATGCAGGTCCGTATCTTGTAAATATTATAATTTTGCAAATATTATATAGGTAACTGCATATCGCGTCTGGTGGCGCCAACTTGCGAATACACCCACGTACTAGTGATAAGTTAGAGAAACAGTCTTGAGATGGCGTTCATAAAAGAAGAATCAATAGGGATAAGAGAGGGGAGATGATCGTGTGTTTGGGCGATTCTATTCGCATGCTGCAATATTATCCCACCAACGCTACCTACAAATTCGAAGGTCGCAGACCGAACGCTTCAATAAGCAGCCAGAGCTCAATATGTTCTGATGCCCAGCAACAACAACAAAAAAAAAAACAAGAAAAGAGTAAACGTTTCGTGTACAGGTGCGATTTCTGAAGACGTGTGCGGCCCTGAAGAATAGAAACTGTCTTCTACATTATTACTAATAATAGTAATATTCATCCACCAACAAAGTTTGGTGACAGTGACGTTACCTGACAGTGCTTAAATTCAAGTATAGGGACCTCCGAGACATGCCTCTCTCACGCTTCGACCGTGTGCCGTTGCCAAATTTGAAGACGTACACGTTCTTAAGTGTTCTGGCCCTTTCGGGATGTGTGTACTTCGCGAAGGAGGCGATCAAAGATCCCGATTGGAATATCCAGGATAAGGTCCAACATCAAAATAGTAGGCAGAGAGATGAAACGTTCAACATTAGCAGTGCGAACGATACCTCCGACTCTGAAAGGTCCTTGAAGCAATGGGTCTCAGATATGTCTGCAGTTATGACCCGCGAACCAATATGCGTCTGGGTGAGTGAACCAACAACAACAACAATAATAACAACCAAGTTTCAACTCAAAACCGCTGCTTCTGCAACATCTAGAGCAGATGTTGGCTTAGATCAACGCAAATTTCAAGAATTGCAATCGCAATAACAACCAAAACAGAAATAAAACTGTGAACTGGGTAAAGGACATTTTCAAGTTTGACCCGAATCACCATTTGATATCTGTAGATACTTTGTTGCAAAGTGCGTACTAGACTACTTTCAAAGCAAACTAAATTCTTAGTTGACATTCTTAGTTGTAAATATTTTTTTAAGCAAAAACGGTTTTTTGTTGTAAATATTCAAACTCGCAACAAATTTATTGACTTCTTTACTGAATTATCAAATACTACGATTTAAGATTTGTAATGCAAATTACAAACAAACAAAAAACAGATTTTTTTTTATTAACATTTTTTGTGTGCAAACATGAATAACACTTTATGAATCAGAGAAATAAGGTCGCAACTAAGTATCGTTTCAATTATCATATAATTACACTACTATAGAAACAATTATATATGCAAATGATTCTCGTTTACTAATGTGTACAAAACAACAATATTGCAAATTGTCACATTAATAAACAAAATAATGTACAAAAATTGAGATAGATATTCTCTCCATGGCGCCATTGATGTTTTTTTTGTTCTTGTGTTAATGAATTATCGAAGATTGTCATTCAATCGATTCGAAAACAAATAAATATTGATGAACTACTTCTGTATAATGCATATAGAAAATACTTTCGTTTTTTTTAATTTAAAATAAAACTCTTTTTTTTGTATACAAAGAATACATTTTAATCAATTATATTTTTTCCATTGTGTTCGATGACCTATTACCATATTTCTGGCAACTTCATGATTATGTGCTCAAAGATCTGCTGGTCCTTATCAGCAAATAACTGAACCAAGTGCGTCATCATAATTAGTGAAAGTTTTACCATTCAAAGAGTTTTGCAAACTTTGAAATAAATGGTAATCTGATGGTACAAGGTCAGAGCTGTATGCGCGATGCGACATCACTTCCCAATCAAGTTCCAATAATTTTTCATGAGTTACTAAAGACGTGTGTGTGTTTTGATGAAACACGATTTGCCATTTTTCTTTGATTGCTTCCTCCAGTTTCATTAGTAGGTGACAGTGAACATCTGAATTGACCTTTGTAATTCCACCAAATTGATAGTAGCATGATCTTTTTTGATGCAATTTAGCTTTCGAATTTGATTTGTGCTGTTTCGTCACGCTTGAATTATCATCATTTTCAATTGACGTTTTTATAGATCCATTTTTCATTACTAATGAAAAATCATCATTAGATGACGATTCTTTTTTAATTGATGTGAATATCGAGATTCTTCACAAGGTCCAATACATTTAAGTGATGCAAATAAAATTACATCTTTAAAATAACTAAAGTAAACTTAACGCTATTTATTTTGTGAAAACAGAAATGACTTTCTTGCCAACTCAGTATTTATGCTCTTGTTTGTTTGCTACGTAATCGTTTGAATCTACAAACTTACCGATACAAGAAAACGCACTGAAATCAGAACTTCCTCGAGGAATAGACATTATTCAATCAATTAGTCGATTTGTACTAATTGTGTTTGTTTTGTGTGTAAATTGAATGGAAAGGTCGAAGAACCTTCTCGTTTCCTTAGTAAACGACCGAGTTTACCTTCGGTTTATTTCTTGCGTTGAATTCGCGCGAACGTAACGTTGCGTAACGCAAATCTGTGTCGATGCATTAATGGGTTAATGGCCGCCGATATCTACAGTCCAGATTTCGTTTCAACTATTTCACACTGTCTATCTCTATCAGATTCAATCGATTCAACTTGAAAAACCGTCAGTGTTTGTTAACTATTTTCTATTTATAACTTTGTTTTTCTACAATTTAAGTGTTAGCTGTATTTATGTAACACGATTCAATCAGCGATTTGTTAATAAATTTAAGTTGATGACTTTCCAACATGTTAAAGTGGATTCGACAAAGGTTGTTTACGTAACGTGTACAATTGAATTATTTATTTTGGAAGAAAAAAAAGTGTATGATTAGTAGGGAAATGTGTTAATAATGTGAAATTGTAAAAGAAATCGATAACTATTAACGTGTTTTTTTCTCTTTTTGTCTATTGGGCCACGTAATACAGTCTTGTGGGAGTTTTTTGTTGTTGTTGTAATGAGATTATAGCTTTAGTAAATATTCCACGGCAGAGTGGTTATTAACATAGCGGCCAAACGAGATTCGACGTATGCATGTGGCGCTTTTATTTATGATTCATTTAAGTGCATTACTGCGGCTTTTTTTATGTGTTTCGCACCTAATTCTCTCGCCAGCCACGGCGAAAATAGAACTTTTAATTAGAACACGAAATAGAATTACGTGTTTTTGTGAAATCGATTTTTCGTTTATTTCGGTGATCCTCTTATTTTGTACTTAGTTTTTTTTTTAGTTAACACTACTTTCGGCAACTAATTTCGTGAATTACCACGTACAAATTGTAATTGCTAATTTGTTTAGCAGAGATAAATTGTTTGTCAGGTTTCGATGTTTCCGCCTCAGTTTACCGATTCTAAACGTTAACAAACCATTGGTTTCCTCGCACATATTTTCTCTTCACTTCTACTTGTATTACTTTCACTCTTTAAGGTCCTTTCATACTTTTCCTTTGTCGCGAAAACGACGGTAGTTTTGTGGAATGCAGATTTACTCTGACTTCTTTCTTTTTTTTTAATTCTATTTTTTTTTTGAAAAACTGGTTGTGCTTTGTGAATTACAGTGGAAGCTCGCTTAACGAGCAACGTTTCGCATAACGAGTAACGTTGAGAAGAGAAGTCTTGATTGTGCGCCTTTTTTAATCATCTTCGATTTTCTTTGTCATCTTTGTTTAAAGCGGACTTTACTTTGTAAATATAATTTGTGTTTGCTGTAAATACAGAACACAAATGTATTGTATTTTAAAAGTCCCCGAATAGATACAAGTAATATAAAGAAATATAAACTCATTCTACTGGTCATTCTAGTTGCATCTTAGTGTTATTCGTGATCAAAAAATTTCCAAATTTGTGTTCAGACATGTTATTTGTGATTTTAATAACCTGGCATGTCTCCGAATAAAAAGAATCACAGATATGAAAAGCAAAATCATGAAAAATCGAGACCAAATTATTCTCCGGCATGGAACGCATCAACGTAATTTACATTAGTTTATATGGGAAATCGTGTTTCACTATACCAGTAAAAATCCGGAAATTTTGGAACGGATTAAACTCGTTAAGCGAGGTTCCACTGTATTCTACACTCTTTCATAAGAAATGAATACATTTGAAGTATTCTCACGAAATGACAGCTGTCACCTTGCGATTAAGTGTCATTTTTTATGTTATAAACAAATGAGTCGCAGTACAAGTACAAACAAATATGTTGCATCCCGAAATGACACCTGTCACCTTGCGTTTAAACGTCATTTTTGTAGTTCTTAAAAACAATTGGGTTGCAATACCAATACAAACAAATCAGTGAAAGGTAAATTTATAGAAAAATAAAAATAAATAAAGGACACAGTATTTAGAAAGAAAACGTACCAAGAACATAAATATTTACATAAATTATGCGGTATGAATTTGCGTGAAATAATCTAATCTAATCTTGGTTTATTTGTTTATTCTTTATTTAAGTAGCCGGTAGATGTTTAAACTGTCGTTAAAAAATAGGTTTATCGTTCATTTTATGTCTCGAAACAATAAAATAAACATTTTTTTTTGTTGGTACGTGCATCTCGTACAAATGTTTGTACTTGGCATACTTTTTGTCGCCTCACGAAAAGCCCATCAATTACATTTAAATCATCTGCTAATCGACTCTTCATATTATTTATCTGTTTCTCAATCCAGAATTGGATCGAGTTTAATGCATCTTGAAATGACAGTGACAACTGTTTGCAATTTGGGTTGCATTACAACTATAAACAAATATGGTAAGTCGCAAATGACAGCTGTTATTTTGTGTCAAAGTGAAAAACTGTTATCAAACAAATATGTTTCTTTATAAGCTTGAGAAACTCTGATCTCTGTATAAGCACATGTCTTAATACGTAACGCTCGAGGTCTTAAAATTCCCATTACGTGACAATGTGCTGTGAATGAACGATAATTGTTATTTAAGCTGAAACGAAAACAAGACTACATATTTTAACTATATAAGTTTTTCTATTATGATCACGTAGTTAAATTAGAGCCGGAAACGTGATTGTATAGGAATTTCGAATGCGTCTGCAAATAACTCAATGATAATTTTTATCTGCTGATACTGAACTAATTATTGAATATTGTTTGTTTTTTTTTAAGTTATTTATTAAGAATGTTTTTTAATAACTTTCTATTCTATTTATATATAAACAAGTTATTATTATTATGAATACTTTGTTATAATTACCTTGAAATTTATATTGCTATATTAATTATTCCGTTCGACGGTGAACATAACGGAAAACAGCTCGATGTTTCGATTATTGCAAAAAGCAAAAACTTCCTGTGATTGTTTATATTAATGCAACCAACAAAAGAAAACGTCCTTTGTCCACTGCAACTGCACTGCAATAATTTATTCAGAACATTCATTGATTTCGTTCTAATTTATTATTGGCTATGGGAATTCCCACCAAGTGTTCTAGAATCACCTGATTTTACGTATTTTTTTTTTATTATTTTCTTTTACATATGTAATGCAATTTTCCAACTAAAATTTTCAAATTACAGCTGTCACTTTTGACACAAAGTTGTTTCACGACACAAAGTTGTCAACTAACTCGATCCAATGGTTGAGAAACGCTGTTACAGAGATTCCGCACTGATCGAATCCGCACTATGCTAGATATTGCTGTAGTAACCAATTTGCAACGTTCTAGTTTTGTACATGAAAAATAATTGAGCGCACTTTTTTTTACAAACGTCTTGAGATGAATTATTTGCTAAGAGCAAATTTAATTACATCTGTTTTCTGAATCGATACTCCGAAGTTAGTTGAATGAAACGGATTCGTTAAATAATAAATTTAAGTGATCGAAGCCGCAGTCTCCAAGCTTGAAAACATTGCGCCTTTGCCAAATGGCAACAAAACAATAGCTATCTTCTGCGTTTTTTTTTTTTGGTGGAAAGTTGGTAGTACAACAATTTCGAACAAGTGAATTAAAATTAGGTTGTGTATTAAATCTTTAAACTTTATTGGCTTGTTTGTTTTTGCCCAAAACCATACAGGATAATATAATAAATTCGTGCAAAGTCGTAAAAACCGGTCTGTTTGAAATGCAGTCAACGCTCTCTATTTTTATCAGTGTTTCTCAAACATATTTTTTTGTCTAAGATAAATTTTTATTTAATGCTAATGTATGATCATGTAATATAAATAATGATGAATATAATTATACTATGAAAATCATCAAATTATTATTAATTATTCTCAATTATCCTAATTGCAAATTTAATATAATTATCACGCACACGTGTGTTTTTTTTATATCATATTTGTAATTAGATGATTTATAATGTGTTTTTAAAATGTCACGATGCATATTGATAAATTCATAGTTAATGTGACTATGATTGCTTTGTGGAATTTTTTTATAAAGTCTCAGTTTATAGATGTCGTAACGAGCGTAATATCAGTCGTTTTCATTTTTTCTTTGAATGGACATTGCCTATAATTAATCTAAAATCGATAATGATAATTATTATCAAAGTGCGCCGTATGACGCGATAAGGATAATAATGTTGATTACGTTTATGAAATTTCAAAACACTTTATTGTTTTTGATGTCAATATTATAGAGACGGATGATCCAAAATCTGATCTGCGCGCTCTCAATACAGTATTTACCATTTCGATTGAGGAAACAGTAACGCACTTATCGAGTAAACAAGTTTATAAAATAGGTCACGAAAGACATTTATTCAGTGGCGGATTTACTTTATTATTTCATTTTTGAATTACAGCTAAACGGATATAACTACTACATTCCCCCAACTATCCAACTTTCATATGCATCTTTTGGATTCAATTTATCTTTTGTAATTACCGAGAAAATGATTTTACTTTTTTGAACGCGAATTACAGTTAACCGGGTACAACCACATCAATATTTGAATATCTACTATATTCCCCAACTATCCAACTTTCATATGCATCTTTTGGATTCAATCTATCTTTTGTAATTACCGAGAAAATGATAAAAATGTGAAGACTGCTTTTCGAACGCTATTTTTTTCATTACTTTTTTGAACGCGAATTACAGTTAACCGGGTACAACCACACTAATATTTGAATACTCACTACATTCCACAACTATCCAATTTTCATATGCATC